>NW_022610912.1:0-49730 GCF_000309985.2 Brassica rapa
CGATGAGGATTCAAAATAAAATCCAAAGGAGGACCTTTCTGAGGCCTTACAGTCGCTACGTAGCGCGACTGACGGCCTGACAGGTCGCTACGTAGCGAGTGGAAGCAAGCCAAGAAGAGTCCTACTTGTTTTCGTCGTAAAATCTCAACGGAAACTCCGATTGAGACGAAACGAAAAGCGTTTCGATGAGGATTCCAAAAGAATCCAAAGGAGGACCTTCTGAGGCCTTACAGGTCGCTACGTATCGACTGACGGCCTGACAAGTCGCTACGTAGCGAGTGGAAGCAAGCCAAGAAGAGTCCTACTTTTTTTCGTCGTAAAATCTCAACGGAAACTCCGATTGAGACGAAACGAAAAGCGTGGCGATGAGGGTTCACAAGAGAACCCAAAGGAGGACCTTTCTGAGTCCTTGCCGGTCGCTACGTAGCGACTGACGGCCTGACAGGCGCTACGTAGCGAGTGGAAGCAAGCCAAGAAGAGTCCTATTTGTTTTCGTCGTAAAATCTCAACGGAAACTCCGATTGAGACGAAACGAAAAGCGTGGCGATGAGGATTCACAGAGAGAACCCAAAGGAGGACCTTTCTGAGGCCTTTCCGGTCGCTAGTTAGCGACTGACGGCCTGACAGGTCGCTACGTAGCAAGTGGAAGCAAGCCAAGAAGATCCTACTTGTTTTCATCGTAAATCTCAACGGAAACTCCGATTGAGACGAAACGAAAAGCGTGGCGATGAGGATTCACAATAGAACCCAAAGGAGGACCTTTCTGAGGCCTTGCCAGTCGTTACTAGCGAGTGGAGAGTTGGCTTGAGCTTGGGTCGCTACGTAGCGACCGAGCAGTGTGTGTGCTTGGTCGCTACGTAGCGACCGAGCCGTGTGCGTGCTCGGTCGCTACGTAGCGACCGAGCAGTGTGTGTGCTCGGTCGCTACGTAGCGACCGAGCAGCGTGTGTGCTCGGTCGCTACGTAGCGACCGAGCCGTGTGCGTGCTCGGTCGCTACGTACGACCGAGCAGTGTGTGTGCTCGGTTGCTACGTAGCGACCGAGCAGCGTGTGTGCTCGGTCGCTACGTAGTGACCGAGCCGTGTGCGTGCTCGGTCACTACGTAGCGACCGAGCAGCGTGTGCGTGCTTCGGTCGCTATGTAGCGACCGAGCAGTGTGTGTGCTCTGTCGCTACGTAGCGACCGAGCAGCGTGTGTGCTTGGTCGCTACGTAGCAACCGAGCCGTGTGCGTGCTCGGTCACTACGTAGCAACCGAGCCGTGTGCCGTGCTCGGTCGCTACGTAGCGACCGAGCTGTGTAATCGTTTTGTTGTGTTTCCTTTTTCCGCGATTAACGTAGGGGTTTTTTCAGCGGTTTTTTTTTGGGAGAACAAGTTTTATCCTTCCGAAATGTTTCGGAAAACGTGTTTTGGTAAAACCCTTATGCATCGAGATTTCTTTACGGGGTTTTTGATAAGATTTATCGTTTTCCTTCGTGTTTACAGGGAGAAATCGCGAGCTTGTTTTAGTGCTCTTCCTGTGGCGGAAGGTCGCGACTAAGTTTTCGATTTTGTTGAAACTACGGCGTTTGCGTAAGCGTTGGCCATAGAGCAGTCAGTGCTGCGAGTTTGTCTTTCATATATCCAAACATCGTTTCGATCAAGCGTTTTGTGGCCATGAGTAAGAGTAATCCGTAACCCCCCCCCCCTCCTTCTAGCGCCAAACTGTGGGAACCGAAATTCGCACTGTCGATTTCCGTTTAAATAAGGAAACTAGGAAAACCCTAATTTCCCAGAGGTCCCGGATCTCTGCGGGAGCCAACGACAAGTGACCAAATATATGCGGAAATTATGAAAAGATAACAAAGGAGTTTACGGAAAACAGTTGATCTTATTTCCAGTCCGCGTAAGAGCGTTGCGATCATTACAAGAGATCATGAAAGCTTTGGCCGCAAAGGCTGTCAGCAAGTTACTTAGTTCTAGCGGCCTAAAAGCTCAAACCTAGTTGAGTCGCAGCTCGATAACGAAAGACGAAATAGATAAAGAAAAGGTTTTTGATTGATTTCGGACTGAACCTTGTAAAGGCTGCCTACGTACCCTTTCGAGGATCAAGCCGAACGTAGTTCAATTGATAGAGCTGGACAAGAGATCAAACTGCCTGGGCGAGTTCGTCTAGTAATCGAGTGCCAGTCATAGAAACCGAACTTGTCGAGAATAAGCCTAAAGTTTCTAAGTGCAAAGAATTCCGAATCTAAAAGTCCCCCCTCATGCTCCTCGCCTAGGACTCCTTATATACTAGCTCCTAGGTCGGTTTACGCTTTTACTCTCTGCCTTTAAGCCGTCATGGCATAAAAATGGAGATATTCCATTTTTCCCGATTTTCACAATTATCTTCAAAACTTCCGTATTTATCCGCAGAAACTTGTCATTTATCCTTCCTTGTGGACCAAGCATAAACCGGCTGTGGTTTACGGGCTTTTGGTTAAGAAATCGCAGGATGGGCCTCGAGTCGTGTTTTAGGTCCCTTTGGGCCGTTTTCCGACTCGAAGAGTTTACTACGATTTCTTTCAACAAAGAAAGAACTTTCCGCGGTTTCTAATCCGCAAAGTTTGATCGATGATTTAGAATAGCGGAAAACATAGACTGAGCTCGCTACGGTCTTCGGGAGATAGCATTTGAAGGTTTGACGAGAATGCATGGACTGGTGTCATACCGATGTTCGGAAGAGCTCGATCGCTATGTAGCGACCGAGCTGTGTGCATGCTTGGTCGCCGCGTACCGATCGAGCTTGGCTTGTCCGCGGTCTGATTTCCATACTCGAGCTTGTCCGCGGCCGATTTGGATACATGTCCGTTGCCTTCGGACAATCGGTATTTAGTGGTTCGATTGAGATTTGGACGAGATTTTACTGCAAGGCTCTTCGTAAAGATATCTTTACGAAGATTACTTTTCGTAAAACGTTTATGCTGACTTTTACGGACTTTCAGAAAATGATTCCGTCGTGACCGATTTTGACCCCAACACTCTGTCGTCCTTGTTCTCCGTAATCTCAACACAAAGACATAGTTGTTCGATTTTCTTTAGGGCTACAAAACCTTGCAACTGCCGAGTATTGGACACGTACACTGGTGGAGTGTCGTGCGCCATTGTTTTCAATGATTTATTCGAGAACATGTAGCTTAGCTGAATATGATCACTCATTTCATTCAATCCGTAATCATCGAGAACAGACTTTGCGAAGGCTTCATGTGTAGAGTTCTCATCTAAATGGAGAACTCTACACCCTCTACTATCAGCGTTGAATACATATTTGTTTTTCTTAATCCAGTTACCGGAAACAATAATAACCAGATCCATTACCAACTGAGACAGGTGAAGAAGAGAAATAACGGGTATGAAAGGGGAGGAGAGGAATATGAACAGGCTGATTAAAACCTAGTTTTGAAGTTCTTTCGTTACTGATGACATGGCAAATCCGAATTGATGACATGGCAGCTGACATGGAAATTCGGTTTTTCAGCCACCAAAATAATATATAACTCAGACACCCTAAGTCAGTCCACATGTAATAAGTAAGTCTGCCGAAACGTGGATACTAGTTCAGTAATTAATCTTTTTCGATAACCCAGCTGTAAATAGGATGAAATACAATAAGCCAACCATATCGTTTAACAATTCAGCCGTAAAACAATATTATTCTAGTAATTAATCTTTCGCTAATAACTCAACCACAATATAGCTGACTTTCATGTTAAACCATCCAGTTTCGGCTGATTTAAGATAACCCAGCCGTCAAACATCCCATAACCCAGCCATTCGGTGTTCATTAACTCAGCCGTGGGTATATAACTAAGTCGTGTCTTTACTACGACTCAACCAAATTTTCCAGAAATCAATCCATCGATGATTAAGTCAGCCGTAACGTCAGTACGTAAGTCAGCCGTAGTCCAATAACTCAACTAGATTCATATAACTCAACCCTTACGCGTGGTTTACTTATTGTCTTAAATCAGCCTTTTTTACTAAGTCAACTATTTTATTATAAGTCAGCCGACACTTATACATATACCAGCCGTAACGAAAGATGTATTCTTATATGGCTGACTTAATGAAAACACGGAAGCGTATTCCTACATGTCACCAGATTTTTGCTTACGTGGCATTAAAAAGTAATGGCATTCTCGTAAATATGTTTTTTCTCATAATGTGGATAAAGGGCACGCTTGGCATTTGAAAAATGCCAGTAATAAAAAAAAAGATTTGTATGGTTCTGGTCATAAGTCCTAAAATATATAATATCTGAGTCAACTTCCCTATCTAAAAAGAGGGTTCATCCATTTATTACACCTACTAGAGTTTTTAACCGCCCTATTCCAGGAGATATTGAATAAGATATGCGATGATATTTGTTTTTATCAATCCTGGTTTTTTTTCTAAGTTGTTGACTATAATTTGACGTCAAATTCATTATGTTTTTAATGGATATTGACTTAAAATAAGTTATTTGGAACTTTGTAAATACATTGTAAAATATATTTTTTGATATCATTGTTGGTGTCAAAATCGGTCACGACAGAATCAATGGCTAAAAGTCTCCGCAAAAATAAGAATACGTTTTAGCGAAAACGAAAAAGTGTTTTATAGAATTCTAAGGACTCTCCGAACAAAGGAAATCCGCGCGAAACTTAGAAATTGTCATCTCGGAAATCATCAGAAAAACAAACGAAACAATCCCCGATTGCCCGATTGGCCAAGTTAGCAAAAAACCGTAACATCCGATCCGCATCACACCAGTAGCAGGTTCGGTTTCAGCTCGCCACACGGCAAGCTGAACCAACCTGGTTCGGCTCGCCGCACGTCGAACTGACCGTCCCGAGCCTCGCTCCCCGCATTCTCGACACAAGGCATATGTCCTTTGATTCGATCGTGCTCTGAATCATGATCGAAACGTCTCTCATTTCATCTCGATCCGTCTTACCATTCGAGCTTTACGATAAAAACCGTAAAAAGTCTTCTTTTCTCATAAGAATTCGAGATGATCGTATAAAACGGCAACGATTATACGGAACATCGTACATTGTCAAAACTATATGATTAGCTCGAGACGTTTTATAAAAACGGCATCGTATCAGGAAACGATCTGGTCTAAAATCGTGAAACGGTTAAATTACAAAAACGGCTCGGAAAGTCCTAAAACGCGATAAAAGCCCACTCGCGACTTTAGACGAAGTCCAGCCCAAAGATACAATGACGGTTTGGCTTATTTCTCGACAAGTTCGGTTTTTTGTGACTGGCACTCAATCACTAGACGAATTCGCCTAGGCAGTTCGATCTCTTGTCCAGCTCTACCAATTGAACTACGTTCGGCTTGATCCTCGAAAGGGGTACGTAGGCAGCCTTTCAAAAGGTTCAGTCCGAAATAAATCAAAGCCTTTTTCATATCTTTTTCGTCTTTTGTTATCGAGCTGCGACTCAACTAGGTTTAGGGTTTTATGTTGCTAGAACTAGGTAACTCGCTGACGGCCCCTATGGCCAAAGCCTTTGTATTCTCTTGTAATGATCGCAATGCTCTAACGCGAATTCGAAATAAGATTTACTTGCTTTGTAAATTCGTTTTATCATGTTTTTTCATATTTTCCGCATTTATTTGGTTACTTGTCGTTGGCTCTCCCAGAGATCCGGGTCCTCTGGAAAATTAGGGTTTTCCTAAGTTTCC
Source organism: Brassica rapa (assembly GCF_000309985.2). Taxonomy (NCBI): domain Eukaryota; kingdom Viridiplantae; phylum Streptophyta; class Magnoliopsida; order Brassicales; family Brassicaceae; genus Brassica; species Brassica rapa. The sequence goes on from NW_022610912.1 coordinate 5,694, forward strand.
TTACTTTACGGAAATCACAGTTTGAATTTCGGTTCCCACAGTTTGGCGGTAAAAGGAGGGGGGGTCGGATTACTCTTACTCATAGCCGCAAAACGCTTGATCAAAATGATGTCTGGATATATGAAAGACAAAGTTGCAGCTGCAAAAGCTCTGGTAAAACAACTCCAGCAGCGACAACTCCTATAGCCAACGCTCACGCAAACGCTGTAGTACTTGACAAAATCGAAAACCTAATCGCAACTTTTGGCCACAGGAGGACCAGCAAAACAAGCTCGCGATTTCTCTCTCTGATCACTAAGGGCAACGATAAAATATATCAAACCCCGTAATGTTCTCTTATTGCCGAGGTGGACAAATCTCATTGCGTATGAGTTGACCAAAAGGCGTTTTCCGAAAACTTTTCAGAAAAATAAAACTTGCTCTCTTAGAAACTGCGTAAAAACCCTAGTTTACACGCGGAAACACTCTAGGTTACTCGCGGAAAAAAACCTAGGTTACTTGCGGAAAAACCCTAAGATACTCGCGGAAAAACCCCAGGTTACTCGCGGGAAAAAGGGAGCGCAGCAAATTAGAAACGCAACGTCCAGCTCGTCCAGTGGCGAGTTGGACAAGACTCTCAGGATCCCAAGCCTGATCCTACTCCAAACAACGATCATACAGCTTTTTGTTTCGTCGCAATCGAACTTTCCGTTGAGATTTTACGACGAAAACAAGTCAGCTCGACGAATCGAGACTGTCCGCATCAGCTCGCCGTGTGAATAGCTGAGAGGGCTCACTCAGCTCGCCCAATGGCGAGCTGGATCACCCCTCGAGCTCCTCTCTCCAGTCTCGATCGTACAGCTTTTCGTTTTGTCTCAATCGGACTTTCCGTTGAGATTTTGCGACGAAAACAAGTCAGCTCGACAAATCGAGACTGTCCGCATCAGCTCGCCGTTTGGCGAGCTGAGAGGGCTCATTCAGCTCGCCAAATGGCGAGCTGGATCACCCCTCGAGTTCCTCTCTCCAGTCTTGATCGTACAGCTTTTGGTTTTGTATTAATCGGACTTTCCGTTGAGATTTTACGACGAAAACAAGTCAGCTCGACGAATCGAGACTGTCCGCATCAGCTCGCCGTGTGGCGAGCTGAGAGGGCTCATTCAGCTCGCCCAATTGCGAGCTGGATCATCCCTTGAGCTTCTCTCTCCAGTCTCGATCGTACAGCTTTTCGTTTCGTCTTAATCGAACTTTCCGTTGAGATTTTACGACGAAAACAAGTTAGCTCGACGAATCGAGACTGTCCGCAACAGCTCGCCCAATGGCGAGCTGGATCACCCCTCGAGCTTCTCTCTCCAGTCTCGATCGTACAGCTTTTCGTTTCGTCTCAATCGGACTTTCCGTTAAGATTTTACGACGTAAACAAGTCAGCCCGACGAATCGAGACTGTATGCACCATTTCGCTGTGTGGCGAGCTGGACCACTCCTCGAGCTTCTCTCTTGAGTCTCCATTGCGCAGATTTTCGTTTCGTCTCGATTTTACGATAAAAACCACAAAGACTTGTTTTTTCGTATAAGATCGAATCGTTCGTCTAAAACGGCAACGGTCGACTTAACGCCAAAGTTGCCTAAACTATACGAGAAATTTGAACTCTCTAAACGCAATCCGGTTTTACAAACTTCTGCCACGTTGAGTCAAAAACATCTAATCATAAACATCAGATGGATTTTTCAACGATATACAAAGCACACCTAGTAAGTTAAGTAAAACCAGCAGTACGAAGAAACGAGAAAATAAACTCGGATGTTGAAATCCCTTTTTCACTCCGAAACTCTCGTTGGCATTTCATCAAAATCGATTCGTACGAGAATAAGTCAGAAGACATGAGAATAACGAAGAAGAGGCAGCCCCAAATCATCGATGAGACTAAGGTATGTCTGATTTGAAAATTTTATTAGACTTCTAATTTCTCGTAGGAAAGGAATGAAAACGTCTTGGAAACTGCCGAAAACCCTAGGGAACTTATAATTTAGGTGGATAGTCTAGCAAGCTAAGTCGTAGGCAATTTTTCTATCTCGATCTATTGTTCTCTAACTGTTCAGGCAAAACTCGCAAACCGATCCAATCTCTCGTACAACCGAGAAACGATCGCCACGCATTCAAGCATACTCATCTCACTTCCTAAAGAAAGAAGAAACTAGAGACACGAACGTCGTCTTAAAACCGACTCGCTCCTAGAAATTTTCGTAAAACCAACATATTTCAAGTCATCATCAATTAGTCGTGGTCTTTAATCGACCCGGATTGACGATCATCCCAACCCTTCGAAGGAACAGTTCATCTGTTTTCTTTCGTAAAAAAAAAGAGGGAGTAGGTGCGTATACTATACTCGTATACTCCCATACTTCAAAAACATTGTTCCTCGCATCAAGAAAACGCTTTCTATAAACCAAACTCTCGCAAAAAAAGGCGGAAAAATATTTGGACAATGCAATGCCTCGTCAAAATCATCCCAAAAGCAAACGACAATCTAAGATTCGTCTAAACGCTAAGAACTGATCTAAACCATCTGGGAAATAATCTTGAGGACTATACAGCATCTCTCATCGCAATCATGCGTTTAGAAAACCTCTGCCAAACTTCAGAGTGAAACTCGATGATTTGCCGAAGACATAAAGATCTTTTCCAACTTGATAAAACAAGTTCGTATAAGAATTAAAATTATACGAGAAACCTGTAGGCATCAAAGCATTGCTCTCATTTTCCGTCGAACCAAGTGAGTCACAGAGTAATATCAAAAACATTTGCGGCGAAAGAAAAATCGAGAAAACAAGAAGCAGCGATAGGGGATACGTCCTCCTTGCTCTCCGACTGATCCTATCACTGGTCGAGTGATTCGTTCCGCTCAAGAAACCCGCTAAAAAGTCTCGCGACTAGATCTCCGTGAAATAACCTTTGGTAAAACTCCGTGAGTGATTCCAAGAAACTATCACCGAAGAATCAGAAACAAAGCAGAAGAGTTTTCTCAAAAATTCGTGGAAGCATCGTTATTTTGACATCTCCATACGTCGCGTCAATTTACTAAATTCGCCGCCCGTTACTTATGCAAGAAATCTTTCGTATAGTCGAAGACCTTGACGTACGAAGTAACATTTGAAAGTAAACGTAACAGGTTTTGCGAAAAGTATTTTCCATATAGCAAAGACTACGATCCGACATTGGACAACCAATCTAAAACGTTGTTTCCTCGCACCACGATCTAAAAGATCTCATTCTTTAGCCCTGCAGCTCACGGGCATCCGCTCTCATTCCTCTCTATTACATCCGAGAATGAAACCACCCCGCGACTGACTCCGCACGGGCTTTGCATCGAGCTTCTTAGGCTTTGTCTCCCTCGGATAAAAAAAGAAACAACTTCCATAAGAACAAAGGAAAGATTATACAAAACTTTCATCGTATAAATCAAACCTAAAAACGGAAAAACGTTTCCTACGACCATGGACATACTTGGCATATCAATCTCGACAAACGCTACTTGCCCTTGTCCTATCATGCTTCACTTTGATGACGAGCTAGGTTACGACATCCCCTTTATGGGCAATCTGAACCAACTCGACCTTATTGATAGCACGAAAGTGTCATGGCCTAATTATTTACCAACTACGTCCTTCACTATGCGGCTGAATACAACCTTCGCGCCAAGCCAAAACATTCAACGGACAACGTAAACTTGTCGAAAATCGACTAAGTTTTACATTCTCACAATTCACTCTATTTCCAAAGCGAGTTGCCTACAAAATCCGACGTGTAAGAAAACACTCGTAACAAAGCTCCTGGAGCCGTACGAGTTATCTTTAAGATATATGAAAAATATCTCGGAAGGTCAACACTTCACAACGCACTGTAATTAAAGGCACTTCGTTTCGGGGAAACATTTACGCGACCCCGCGGTCCTAATTGCTCTAGCATGAATCAAACTACTTGACATCCAAACAGGAACATAAGCTTTGGCTGCGAATGTCCGCAAGCAAATCCAAGAGTTCCTGCAAAGAGTCCCTGATTTCCCGATTGGCCAAGTTAGCAAAAAACTGTAACATCCGATCCGCCGCACACCACGAGCAGGTTCGGTTTCAGCTCGCCGCACGGCGAGCTGAACCAACCTGGTTCGGCTTGCCGCACGTCGAACTGACCGTCCCGAGCCTCGCGCCCCGCATTCTCGACACAAGGCATACGTCCTTTCATTCAATCGTGCTCTGAACCATGATCGAAACGTCTCTCATTTCGTCTTGATCCGTCTTACCATTCGAGCTTTACGATAAAAACCGTAAAAAGTCTTCTTTTCTCATAAGAATTCGAGATGATCGTATAAAACGGCAACAATTATACCGAACATCCTACCTTGTCAAAACTATACAATTAGCTCGAAACGTTTTATAAAAACGGCATCGTATCAGGAAACGATCTCGTCTAAAATCGTGAAACGGTTAAATTACAAAAAACGGCTCGGAAAGTCCTAAAACGCAATAAAAGCCCACTCGCGACTTTAGACAAAGTCCAGCCCAAAGATACGATGACGGTTTGACTATTTACTCGCAGAAAGAAGATAAATGTCAAGTTGGAAGATAAATGTCAAGTTTGAAGATAAATAGAAGTTTTCCGAAGAAAAATGGAAAGATCGAGATAAATGGAAGATTTCCGATAGACTCGAATATGGGCGAAAAGGAAGGACTAAACCGCCTAAGGAGGGAGTATATAAACAGAAGGCCAAGGACATAAGAAGAGGAGGAATTTTCAGAACTCTCTGCACTTAGAATCTTAGGCTTATTTCTCGACAAGTTCGGTTTCTATGACTGGCATTCAATCACTAGACGAACTCGCCTAGGCAGTTTGATTTCTTCTCCAGGTCTACCAATTGAACTACGTTCGGCTTGATCCTCGAAAGGGGTACGTAGGCAGCCTTTCATAAGGTTCAGTCCGAAATCAATCAAAGCCCTTTTCATATATTTTTCGTCTTTTGTTATCGAGCTGCGACTCAGTTAGGTTTAGGGTTTTATGTTGCTAGAACTACATAACTCGCTGACGGCCCCTGCGTCCAAAGCCTTTGTATTCTCTTGTAATGATCGCAACGCTCTTACGCGAATTCGAAAAAAGATCTACTTTCTTTGTAAATTCGTTTTATCATGTTTTTTCATATTTTCCGCATTTATTTGGTTACTTGTCGTTGGCTCTCGCAGAGATCCGGGTCCTCTGGAAAATTAGGGTTTTCCTAAGTTTCCTTATTTTACGGAAATCGACAGTGTGAATTTTGGTTCCCACAATCATATGATACAATTCAATTTGTTGGGCTAATCCTTTCATAAACTTAGAATCTGTTGTATTCAGTAGATTTGGAAGGTCAAACTAAAATTAGTTGTTACCTATCATGTCCATCACCCATCCAATCGCTAAATAAATATCAAATTTATTTCAACCAAATTTTTTACAGAAAACATATTATATACATATACACATCATAGTCATCATCGCTATCTTTTGTAATTTCTTCTCATTTTGTTTGTCTATGTTTTCTTATTATTTTTCTCTGTAACTTTCCTTCTAATTGAGTGACTAAATTTGGAATTTAATATCCTTTCTATATTCTGTTTTAGATTCTTTTGCTGCAGGCTTTCATGTAACATCTGAAACAAAGTTGAATGTTAGAGAAACATGCTGCATTTTGATAAGACGATTATTTGGGCGATTCTGAGTGCGACGTGCGACAAGGGTTTTCAGAGATGGATCTGGCTCTTCCGCCGGATTTGACAGATCCGCCGAGAGGAGATATGGTGAATAAGGAGGTTCGGGAAGGTGGTGTGAATCAGGGCGCTCAGATCAGGTTGCGGATTTGAAGAAATTAGATCAGAGTTGGGTGTCGGTGGTGCATGATAAGAAAACGTTGAAGAAGTACGAGGTGGAGGTATCAAACAAGGATGGTATGCATACTGTGGAGATTCCAGATGAGATTCTAGGTAATTCAACTCCGCTATGGGAAGATTTTGTCGTCGTCTGTATATGGCTCCTCATGTAGCGAAGGTCCACATGGTTTTAAACAAAATATAGCGCTATGGAGATTCCTCTACAAAGGTGGATGTTTATGAAGTTAATGCTACTACGATGAGGTTCAAGGTCTCTAACTAAAATGCTAGAGAAAAGATCCTTCGACCAGGCATGTGGAATATTGTTGGTGTGCCAATTGTTGTTTCAAAATGGACACCAAGAAAAGAAGAAGAGAAACAAGAGGAAGAAGTGATTCCTATGTGGGTTCACTTGAGAAGGTTCCACTTCACATATTCTCATGGGAAGGGCTCAGTTTCATTACTATCACAGTTGGATTCTCGGTAAAACTTCATCTGGAAACCATTACTTGTACAAACTTTGAAGTGGCAAAAGTGTTTTTTCATGCGGATATCTCAAAGGTTCTTGAAGGAAGGCAAGCAGTTTACAGTGGATTTCTACTATCCATGGTTGCTGGCAAGATGCAAACTATGCGATAAATGGGGCCATGGAGAAACGGTTTGTGCAATGAAAGGAATAGAGAAGAAAGCACAAGGAAGACTCTCATTCTCAAATCACAACCTGATGAAAGAAGTGTAGTGAAAGCAGTTAGTAAGAAAAGTGTAGTTAAAGAGCAGCAGATTGAAACAGATGAGGTAGGAATGGAAAGAGAAGGTATTGTAAACAAAGCAGAGGCAAATGGGTAGAAGGCTGAAATAGATGATAAGGAGGAATCAAATAAGAAAGAGAATGGGAAAACTGATGGACTGGAGGTCAATGTTACAAGCAATTGGTCACTGGTTTCTCCAGAGAAAGTAGGGAGATCACCAGCCACCTCTGTTCTGAACACTGTAGACATTCAGATATCAGCATCTAAATACTCAGTTCTTAGTATGGATGAAGAGGAGGAAGGAGAAATACTAGTAGAGGAGCAACAAAATATGGAAATTGAAATGAATGAAGAAAATGAGCAGACAAAGGAGTTAGAGGGTGATTTGTTGAAAGAAAATATATTGGATCAACAAGTAAGAGAGAAGGATAAGGCAGGGCCGCAGAAAGGGATGAGAAGAGGTCAGAAGGCTAAATCTTAGGATGCAAATCCAGTGAAGACAAAAAGGTCTTCTCGACATAAAAACTAATCATGTCGAGTTTCTTCTGTAATGTTCGCAGATTTAACAAACATTTGAAGCATTCCGTGGTGAAAGAGTGGGTTAGAAATAATGATTTGAAGTTTGGATGTATTTTGGGTTCTAATGAATGATACTGCATTGCAGAGGTTCTCAAGTGCTTACTCAATATTCGAACCAAGAGGCTGTTCAGATCATATGATATGCAAAATTCAAATATTTCCTCCTAGTGAGAAAATGAGATGGCCTTTCAAATATGTCAATGCGATTGGAAATTTGCTAAATTTTCTCCCTTTGGTCAAGGAGCATTGGGAATCAACACCGAGATTGTTTCACTCTACGTCAGCAATGTTCAGATTCTGAAAGAAGTTAAAGAATCTAAAGCCGTTTATAAGAGAGCTTGGAAAGGAAAAACTTGGAAATCGTACGAAGAGAGAAAAAGAGGCTCATGGTATTATGTTTGAAAAATAACAACAAACTTTATCTAATCCAAGTGAGAATTCCGTTCAAGAGGAAGCTGAGGCTCATGAGAGATGGCTACATGTTGCTACTCTAGAGGATGATTTTCTTAAGCAGAGAGCAAAACTACATTGGCGGGATGTTGGGGATCAGAACAAAAAAATATTCCATAATGCCATCAGATCGCGACAAGCCCAAATCACTATTCGTGAGATAAGATGTCAAGATGGTAATACAATCACAAAGCAATCAGATATAAAAGAAGAGGCAGAGAGGTTCTTCTCAGCATTTCTTATTCAGAACCCCGATAACTACCAAGGCACCACTACTGAAGAGTTGCAGGATTTACTTGAGTTTAGATGCACTTTGGAGGATTGTAGGATGCTGGAAGACGAGGTTTCAGAAGAGGAGATTCATAAGGTGATATTTGCTATGCCTTCAAATAAGTCTCCGGGTCCTGATGGATTTCAATGCAAGCTCTTCAAAACAACATGGTCTGTAATAACCCTCACGAGCAGATAGAATTTTGGTCGAGAAAATTCTTTAAGATTAGTTTGAAGATTGATTGATCAGAATTTAAATAAAAATCGACCCGATAAATTAATGCCTCGATGGGACTGTCTTGTGGTCGAAAGACCTTCCCATGATAGATTGGTCGAGTCTTATATATATTTTGGTCGAATTTTTACTAAGCTGAACGAGATTTTCCAAGAGCCAAAAGACAAGGAATATTTGGCCGAAATATTATTCAGAATTATCAACCAGCTTCCTTAATAATCTTGACCCGTCTAATGCCATACCCTCCTAAGCCAGCATGCTTGTTTACTTATCAAGTCATATGTCATGCACCTTCCTGCTTGCTTGCTTATCTAGTAATGGGCACATGCAAGTCACAAGCTGCTTGTTGTGCTTGCTAATTAATTCAGTCACATGATTGTCACCAGCTGCTTGCAGCTTTCTTAATGTGAAGGAAAGGAGAGCTGCTTGGCTTCTTAGAGTGATGAAGCTGGTCACCACCTGTCCTTGCACAACTTAGCTTTGTCCTGAGTGAAACCCTCAGGTGAAGTAAGGTCAGAACATATTTTAAGCCTTTCCCCACCTGCTTGGTCGTCCATAACCACAAGAAAGCAGAGAAAATATTCAGAGAAAATCAGTGAGAAAGATTGAAAGAAAAATCTCAGAAAAATCAGAGAAAATTCAGAAAACTCCTTGGATGATTTTTCTTCATCACCTTAGTTCAGTCTGATGATGTGTGGAAGATAAAAAGGTGAGATATTCAGAATAAAACCTAGGTCTTGTTATGTTTCTGATCTGAACTGAAGCTTGATGTCTCTTTGAAAACAGTCCAGCTGTGAGCTAAGCTTGAAGAAGAGAATCATCTGAGTTCATCTGGCCACCAGTTGTTGTTGTAAGCTTCAGTCTCTTGTCTCAGTCATCTCTTGATCAGCATCAGATGTTGTTTAGTTAAGCTGTTGTCATTGATCAATTGTCTAAGCATTTCTTCGGTTCATATTTAATTATATCGGATTAATAAATAAATCAGTTTGCTAGAATAGAATTATCTCATCTATTAAGAACTGATGGGATTTAATCTCAACTGAACTGGTCATGGTCGGGACTACACCTGAGCTGAACTGATTAACATTGTTGTAAACCGAGCCGGTAGGAACTTATTTAAATATCTTCTTCGGAACCGAACTGTTGGATTGAAGATCATGCTATGAACTGCTCTGTTTCAGGTCAGTGGTCGAGTAAAATTGAAGGATAAGACTGGTTCATCAAGTAGAACCGTTTTCTGTCTAGGTAAAATCTTGATCATGGACTGATCATTTTCTTAGAACCACCTAGCACAGGTGTAAGCTAATGAACTGAACCGAGTGACTAAACCTACTACTTGTGTTCTGTTTTGATCAGTTAGTTGTGGAGATTTGCTAGATCGGTCCAGTCACTCCTTGTAGCCGCTCAGTCACTTGGTTTGAATTCAGATATCAAGGAGAGTGGTGGATCAGTCAGATAATTGTGATCGTTCTGAATCTTAAGTGTATCGGAAGTGGAGTGTGATTAGCTTGAGCTCGTGTCTAGTCTACCTTAGCCAATCTCAAGGACTAGAAGGTGAGTCTAGATAGATGGTTGATCAATACTGAATGTAGATGATTGATAGGCTTTGTCTCTTGATCAATATTGAATTGGTGAGGTGTTTACTTAGTGTAAACACTTAATAAATATTTATAAATGATCATAGAGGTTTATTCTAAACCTTAGTACTTGTTCTCAAGTACTAATACATATGTATAGTATTAAATATATAAGTATAAATCATGTGAAGTCTTATTGTATACTCACTCTCCCGAAAGTTCCCGCATTACCGTGAATTGTTCCTTCGATACGAAACAAGATCACGAAGACACGATGATGGGGTTGCACCCTGGAGGCCGTGTAACTGCATGCAGCGTTAGATGTTTGATCTTGGAATATCTAATGGAGATGATTGTTATATTTATTTCTCCGCTAGGCTCGGTTAGCCTTGGTGGTTTTCCGGGTTTAGTCTATATATATATTATAAGTATGAGTGAATGGCGGGTGTCGTGGAGATGATGTTTAAGATAAGATTCACATCACTGAAACTATAGGCCTTATATATGCATTCTTATTAGTTATGGAATATATTTCCACTGCATACAAATGGAGTTAATTGCTCGAGATATTACTAATATACATTGGGGTGCGGGACTAGGCTCACTGAGTAAACTAGTTACTCATGACTTTTGTGATGCAGGTAACCAGTAGACGGGAGACCTTACTCTAGGACGGGAAGGAACATCATTAGCCAGCGGTAGTTTTATTATCCTTGCAAAGTCATTTTGATATATTTTATGTATAAGATTTGTAGACCGAAAACCTCGAGGTTATTTTTAACAAATTTTGAAAGATGATTCTAAATGATATATAAAGAATGTTTTTAAAGTACGGGTTCCATATGATATTAGTCCTTGTCCGGACGAACTAACTATCGGGTATTGCTTTTTCGGGTTGAAAAGCCTAGAGTGATATCTGATAGGAGCGTTGGTGTTCTTTGGTTGTTAGTCTAAGGTGATCGGAAGTATTCTGAGAACCTCGGATCGACCATCGAGGAACATCGACGGTGTCATTTCTGGTCATCTACGATCGGGGGTGTCACATGGTCTGTTCTAGCTCATGACTTCACTGTTGCTGTTTTGTCTATATTCAGGTATAGGTTCCTTCCTAAGGGTGTAAACTCTACAATTTTGGCCCTTATTCCTAAGAAAACAGATTCCATGGAGATGAGAGATTATATACCTATTGCATGTTGCAATGTTCTATACAAGGTGGTGTAAAAAATTCTAGCTAATAGTCTTAAACTGATCCTACCTTGTATAGTTTCAGAGAATCAGTTTGCATTTGTGAAAAGAAGACTAGTGATGGACAATGTGTTATTAGCTTCAGTGTTATTTAATGACCATCACAAAGAAACTATTATTCGTAGATGTGTGATGAAAATAGATATCTCGAAGGCTTTTGATTTTGTGCAGTGGTCCTTTGTGTTACAAAGTTTGGAGGCAATTGGAGTTCCTGACAGGTTCATCCACTGGATTAAACTGTGCATACCACTCCTTCATTCTCAATACAAGTTAATGGGGAGCTTGCAGGGTATTTCCAAAGTAAAAGAGGACTGAGACAGGGATGATCTATTTCTCCTTATCTGTTTGTGTTGTGTATGAATGTGCTATCTCACAAGATAGGTAAAGCTGTGAAAGAGAAGAAATTTAAGTTTCATCCACGATGCCAGTCTCTCGCTCTCACTCCCCTTTGCTTTGCTGACGATCTGATGTTTTTTTGTGGAGGGGTCTAAAGAGTCTATTGAGGGTTTTATGTCTGTATTTGATGATTTTTCTAAGTGGTCGGGTTGAATATTAGCATTGAGAAATCGAATGTTTACATGGCTGGAGTTTCAGTCGAAGAAAGCGGCAAAATTTTGATGAATTTGCCGTTTGCAGAATGTACTCTTCCAGTCCGTTACTTGGGTCTTCCTCTAATGACTTAGGTAATGAGAAAACAAGACTACTTTCCACTGGTGGAAAGAATCAGAAGCAAGATTAACAACTGGACTTGCAGGTTTCTCTCTTATGCTGGACGGCTGCAATTGATCAAAGTAGTGTTGATGAATATTGTAAATTTATGGGCAGCAGTTTTTAGGCTACTAAGCAAGTGTATGAAGGAGGTGGAACAGCTTTGTGCTTCTTTCCACTGGTCAGGACCAGAACTTAAGTCCAGGGGAGCTAAGGTAACATGGAGAGGGATATTTGTAAACTCAAAAATGAAGGTGGCTTGGGGATTAGAGCTCTCAAATAAGTTAATCTGGTCTATGGAATGAAACTCATATGGAGGATGATGTCGGGTGATTCACTATGGGGAAAATGGATTAAAACAAATTTTCTCAAAAAGTTTTTGGAAAGTAAACACACTCAAGCTGGGTCTTGGATGTGGAGAAAGATGTTGAAGCTGAGAGACATTGAGAAGACTTTCTATAAAAAAGTAGGAAAATGTCGCCACATTTCCTGTTGGTATGATAAGTGGTCTGATAAGGGAGTGTTGTTTGATCTTTTGGGAGAAAGATGTATAATTGATATGGGTGTAAGAAAAGAAACTACAGTTGAGGAAGCAGCTATGAGTATTAGACGAAGAAGAAGACATCATACTGAGGTTCTAAATGCTATTGAGACCGATCTATCTATAGTTAAAGAGAAGCTGAGGGATAATGTGGAAGATGCTAATAAATGGAGATGGGAGTCGGGCTTCAAATCTACATTCTCGACTCATGAGACATGGATGTTATTAAGAGAAACCTATGATCAATGTTCTTGCGCTCGAGGTATTTGGTTTTCACAGTCTGTGCCTAAATTTGCATTTATGGCTAGGTTAGCAATGTTGGATAGACTATCTACTATGGATAGAGTCTCTAGATGGAGCCAGGGAGCTGACACAACTTGTGTTCTTTGTAAGAACGCTTCAGAGTCCAGAAACCACTTATTCTTTGAATGCTCCTATTCTTCACAGATCATCTCACTATTTGGATTATGTAAAGTTCTTATACAAACATCTAGTCTGATATAATGCCACAAAGAGACTATGGGTAAGAAGAGCTCATTTTGTATCAGATACGCTTTCCAAGCCGTTGTTCACGGATCTGGAGAGAAAGTAATAAGATAAATCATGGGGATAAGCCATTTCCCATGTCTTTCTTGAAGAGGCTTATTGATAAAGCGATCAGAAACAAGCTTAGTTTGATGAGATTGAGAAGTGGGAAAGATATGGAAGGAGCTCACCAATTTTGGTTTGAAACAAGATTGTAAATAATTCCCTTTTGGTTCATAAGTAGTAAAGAAGCAGTGAAGTAGTAAAAGAGTAGTTTATTGTTGAAAATATCTACGTTTGAGGTAAGAAGGTTTTTTTTAATGAATAAAATTTAACGTTCATTCAAATAAAACATCTGGAAAAAAAAAACCATTGGTTATAGACGTTATAGAGTGGTACAGTGGTACATTCATGATTATGCATCTGGCGTTCTTTTTTCATTGTCATGAAAGCCAATGTCATGGTCATATATTCGTGGAGCTTCGGGTCCGTTATTTAATCTAGAAAGATATAGGTTTTCTGCATGATATTTTTTTTGACTATTGTTGTATTTACCTGTAACATGCTTTATCATTTCTTTTGTTTTAAGCAAATTTGTTACGTTACTTCTTCGTGGAACAAGCCAAAACATTTTCTAGGAGAAGTGAGCCGAGTCAAAAGAGACAGACTCAGAAAATTATAACATCCCGAGTTGTAATATATGGAAATGCTTAAGAGGATTGATTTGGCTACCCATGTCACCAAAGTTGACTTACCTTTTCCGTCACACATTCGCTTAGAACTCCAGAGTTAAGCGTGCTTGAACTGGAGCAGTGGAAGGATGGGCGACCTATCAAGAAGTGATTCGCGATACCGTGTGAGTGTAACCAAAGCACCGGAAAAGTCATGTGGTGATTGCAGGGTTAGTAAATAGGACTTTTAAGCCTTGAAAAATTAACGCACCCACCGTTGGAACATGATGGGGCTCACGGGCCGAGAGAGCGAGCGTGGGTGGCCCTCGACATCTCGAGTTATGATATATGGAAAGGTTTAAGAGGATTGATTTGGCTACCTATGTCACCAAAGTTGACTTACCTTTCCCGTCACACATCCGTTTAGAACTCCAGAGTTAAGCGTGCTTGAACTGGAGTAGTGGAAAGATGAGTGACCTATTGGAAACTGATTCACGATACGGTGTGATTGACGCCAAAGAACGGAAAAAGGTCATGTGGTGATTGCAACATCAGTAAATGGGATTTTCGGGCCTTGGAAAATTAACTCACCCACCGTTGGAACGGGATGTGGACCACGGTCCGAGAGAGCGGGCGTGGGTGGCTGATAGAACATGGATTTTACCCACTTTCAGCCATGGTCTATAAGTGTTTTAATATATATTTACTACTATATAGAGTCTATTGAGAGTATTTACAGGTTCAGGTATATTCTTGAGAAATAAGGTGATTTTGGAGTCTTTTGAGGTGCAAAACTGCAAAGATGTGTCAGATGTCTAGCTATGGATGGAGAGCTTCCGACCGTTAGATTGAGATCTTCTATTGAGACAATATAACTCTTTGAGTTAGCTTTCCAATACCGCCGGTTTGAGGTCAATCCACATCCGATAGCAGAAGTTATGCCCGTTTTACTGAAGCATGGTCAGTGTTCCTCGCGAGAGGAAGCTGTCGAGAACAGGAACGTATGTCGATCGATGCAACACTCTTGACATCGATCGATATGGATGCCAGAACGTGGGCCGAGTATATTTTATGACTGACTGAAGCCCATAAGAAACTCCAAATTACCAGAATACCCTTGGACGACCAAAAACCTTATTTATGTGTTTTATAAGCCATTGTTGACGGCTACACGCTATCTAAGCTTTATTTTATTCATAGTCCTTAGTTAGGAGAGAAAGGAAGAACTCCTTCAGAGTCCTCCTGGAACTCCATTGTTTTGGTTTTATTTATATTTTATGTTATTCATCTATTGTTTCTATGATTTCTGTGACAAACTTCTCACCACTGTTCACCCCAACACTGTTCACCCCAGCATTGTTCATCCGGTGAAAAACAACACCACTTGCAGGGAGACAGAGAAGACCAAAGTGCTAATACTTAAACTTGACGAGAATGGGATGTTAAGAGACAAAAAAGGTCGCACTCGCAACAGCGCAGGACAGTTGATTAATGCTCAGGGTGATGTGATCCCTGATGTGATTGATGTTGCTGAGATGAATGACTTTGACCTGAGCCGAGAGTGGTATGATGGAGTAGGAGAAGATCCCTTACAGGGTCTTCTTCACCAAGATCCCAGAAAACACTTCAAAGAGCTGGAGGATCTCGTGTCAAGGAGTGAGCAAAATGAAGTGTCTGAATACCACATGCTCTGAAAGATCTTTCCCTATTCCATCTCTGGGGATGCATTCAGATGGTTCAGTCAACGGCAACCAGGATCTCTAACCATTTGGGATGACATTGAAAGAGCATTCCCTTACAAATTTCTTGATGATGCTGAAGCAACTCGAAAAAAGGAGAAAAATGATAGATGGAACAGGTTCTTGGCATCGTTAGATGAGGAGAATATTATTCCAGTAAAGCTGCTCGATAACTTCATTAGGGATGAACAACATGTGTCTAGAGAGCTGAGCATAGTAGAGGAAGCAGGTACTGAAGACGCGACCTCAACATCGACCGACGGCAAGACCTCAACGTTGATCGACATCACGACGACAAGGTCGACCGACATCACAACATCAACGTCGATCGACATCAAAACCTCAACGTCGATCGACATCACAACCTCACCATCAATCGACGGTACGACATCAGAATCGTTTGTCCACACAATCCCAGCATCAATCGACGGAGATTCCAGTTTCCTATCGAGATCACTTGAAATCCCTGAAAATTTGAGTTGTCCTCAGGACATTGCAGACTCGACCCATAAGCGCATTGATGTATCAAGTTGTTCTCCTTCCCCAGATGTAGAAAAAGGGATCACCATGGAAGATTCCTTGGAGCTAGAAGAGTTCTTGGAGTTGGAGGATGGAGAAAAGCTTGAAGATTTGGATTCGAGTATAGAAGTTACTATGGAATACTTCTTAGAGTTGGAGGAATGGCTTGAAGATATGGATCAAAATTCGAAGAAGAAGCTTGATGACGATCAGCATACTATGAGAGGAGATCTGGAAACTTCACCAAAGGCTAGCATCGATCGACACCAACCTGATGAGATCGATCAACAAAAACCCCACATCATCAATCTACACCCACCCGACATCGATCGACACCACCACCCAACTATCGATCGACACCACCCACCTAATATTGATCGACGCCCAATGCTGGACAATCCGCCAGGTTGCTTAGTTGAGATGCAACCGATTGAGGAAAAGATGTACATGTCTAAAGCCTCACACCTTGCTGTCCCTAAACATCAGAGACCACCTATCTGGACAGAAGAAGCTGCTGGGTTTCACAAAACAGTGAAGAGGGTACATGATCCTGTGAAGATTGTGGTTCCATGCGCTGTATTTGAAGCTGAATCTCCTATCCCACCAGATAGAAGTATTCAGTTCAGTTTTTACATTGAGGTATTGGATGATCATTAGCACGTAGAAGCTTCTCAGAGAGGGTTGATGTTTAGAGATGAAGTCGATAAAGACCCAGCAGAAGCAACATCGATCGACACCAACCAGATACCATCGAACGACATCAACAAGACAGCGTCGATCGACATTACCACTTCACCATCGATCGACACTGGATGCGTATCAGAGCATAAGAAGTTCGATGTGTGTGGAAATCTTATAGATGGAGATACCACCACGCGATCAAACAAGTATGGGGGAAAGAAGAGGAGGAATTGGAAGAAGAGGAAAAGAACCAAGGGAGGTTCTCAGCTATCTTTGACCCCTCACTTCTCAGATTGTGTCAGGAAATCCAGAGTGCGCAGCAGATGCTTCTCACATCCATTTGCAAAGCTTCGAGCACTCCTTCTTGCTGAGATGATAGACAAAGGAGAGAAGTCTATGGAGGAGGCTTTCACACAAGAATGATAAAGCTTCAGAGAGTAGACATTGAGACTTGTTTGGAGCATGTTCTCATTCTCATCCGGACCAAATCAGATCTCCAAAGTCAAGCTAAATGACTATAACAAAGCGTTGAGTGGGAGGCAACCCACGGTTAGGTAAAAGATCCACGGAAGAAGAGTTGATATACCAGAAGTGATCGACAACAACAGGCCATTGTCGATCGACAGAGCATCACGAGTATCGATCGATCGCCACTTAACTGTGTCGATCGATGCTCACCATCAGCGATCAGGTAAAAGGAAAAGTTACAAGGAAGATGAGTTCTGCATCAGCATCGACCGACACTTGATCATTGTCGCTCGACAGAGCATCACAAGTATCGATCGCCACTTAGCTGTGTTGATCGATACTCACATCATTGGCAGGTATACTCGCGAAACCTTGTTAAATATTGTCTGTATGATTTATTTTCTCACCAATCTTAGACTTTATAACACTGGAGATAGTGTTTTTTAAGTGTGGGTGAGGTTCTACTAATATTGTGTTTTAGTTAGCTATTTAAAAAAAAAAAACAGATCCTAGTAGACAACTGCCCAGTACATCGACCGATGAGACAAGCTCGATATCGATCGACAGCACTTCATAACCATTGATCGATTGTTTCTTCATTGTGTCGAATGATTGCTCTAGCCATCGACCGATAGACCATGTCACTATCAGTCCACAGCACTTCATCAACAACAATCGATTGTCAATTCATTATGTCGATCGACACTGAGCAGGTCATCGTTCTTACTCGTTAAATTATGAACTTATGATTATTTCTCACCATAACTCCGACTAGATATACACTGGAGACAGTGTAATTTAAGTCTGAGGGGATGTTTACTGATATTAGTGTGTTCATGAGTCTTATCAATGTTTTCAAAAGAGTTTTATTGAGTCAAGAAGGGGATAATGAACTTCTTAGATTTTCACTTGTTATCTAACCACCCTTTAGCACCATTCTAGACTTACTGATTGCAGATAGTACTAAAGAAACTAAAGTGGATCAACCTGTCAACTATTCACACTTGCTGAGATTGTTTGAAGGAACCCAAGCTGACCTCCAACACTAAACCTGACACAACTGCTTGTCTTGGGGCTTGGTATACATGGGATCAGATTCTTCAAATAAGTCTGGAAGGTAAAGCCTTTTGTAGATTTATCACCTTTTCACTCTCTGTTTCGACCCTAGATTTATAGGTAGAGATATTTATTTATTAAAAAAACGAAAAGAAAAGAAAGAAAAATAAAAAATGAAAATATATATATGTATATAATAGGTGTTAGTTAGGTGGAATCTGAACAGGACTTGGTGGCTAAAACCATTAAGGCTTGCTTCATAAGGATTCCAACAAAAAGAATTCAAACGGGACTTGGTGGCGGCAATCTTCAAGGCTCGATTCATATGAATTCTTGGATATAGGTCAAAAAGAAGTGAACAGGACTTGGTGGCAACCACCATTAAGGCTTGATTCATGGAAGCCTGTCCAATCTTGGTCAATGATCTTACAATATAAGCAGACTTTAACTAAAGAGAGAAATTAGTGGAGAGAAAAGATAGGAATTAACTTTTACCTGCAGATCCAGATATTTGTTTAAAAATCGTTGCATCCTGTGATCGATACTCCCAAGGTGAAGCCTACACTTTCAATTATGTTAAGAAATGAGGTTGGTATAGGGGAATATCAAACAGGATTTGTTAAGTTGTTGGCTAGGTGAATTTGGTTGCTAAGCTAGGATATGGTATAATGTGCTTTTGTGATTAGGACTTCTTAGATGTGGATTGCGATATTGTAGAGGTTAAGATTCTATGATTTAAATATGCGAGTCCCTGCTGTTTTCAAACCTCTTTCAGAGAGACTGCCTGTTTGTTTTGCTTGAGGACAAGATAGAGCTTTTAGTTAGCTTTCCAATACCGCGGGTTTGAGGTCAATCAGCATCATGTAGCAGACGTTATGTCTGTTTTACTGAAGAGTTGTCAGTCTGCCTCGTGAGAGGAAGCTGTCGAGAACAAGAACGTATGTCGATCAATGTAACACTCTTGACATCGATCGATATGGATACCAGAACGTGGGCCGAGCATATTTTATAACTGACTGAAGCCCATAAGCAACCCCAAATTACCTGAATACCCTAGAACGACCAGAAACCATATTTATGTGTTTTATAAGCTATTGTTGACGACTACCCGCTATCTAAGCTTTATTTTATTCATAGTCCTTAGTTAGGAGAGAAAATAGGAACTCCTTCAGAGTCCTCCTGGAACTCCATTGTTTTGGTTTTATTTATATTTTATGTTATTCATCTATTCTTTCTATGATTTCTGTAACAAACTTCATGTCTGAATAGATCCACATGTTAGGTTTAGGGTTCAAATAGGTTAGAGGGATTAGCCCCAACTATAGATTGCTAAGTTGTGGTATTC
Organism: Brassica rapa; assembly: GCF_000309985.2. Taxonomy (NCBI): domain Eukaryota; kingdom Viridiplantae; phylum Streptophyta; class Magnoliopsida; order Brassicales; family Brassicaceae; genus Brassica; species Brassica rapa. The sequence goes on from NW_022610912.1 coordinate 24,920, forward strand.
ATTGATTGATTGTTCTTAATGCTTGTTATAGCCTTGCTAACTAGAATATTGAACCTAGGAATCTGCATGAGTCAAGCATCCTTGACCACCAGTCCTGAACCTAACCTGTCATACTAGACAACTAGAAAAAGGCTACCGCTGAATTAGAAAGCTAGTGAGCATTATCATAATACGCCTAGGGCTTAACTAGAAGCATCGATCGATGTTGTCTTCTGACAATCGATCGATATTGTGAAAGGTGTATCGATCGATATCCCTATAGGACCATCGATCGACACTTTCTTGTGAACAACAAACGACAGTTGAGATCCAAGATCTAGTTAGTTAACCAGTGAAACATTGCTATCTCTGATCACTGCGATTAAGGAGTTGAGGTCTAATATATCATGCATGCAACTGTTAGGCATCTATAGGATTATAATCTCCAACACCTGAATACAAACCCTAGATCTAGCAACCATCCTTCCATCAAACAACTCCCTGCCAAGCTGAACAATAGTCTTATTCAACTTGTTTACTGTTTACTGCTTTAAAAACTATTAGCCTAGCTTAATCATAAACTATTTAGATCTAAATTGTTCCCTAGCTCCCTGTGAATTTAATCCCTAAGTACTACAGCTCGACCTCTTATTTGAGAGAGTATAAATCACTCCTTAGGATAATTTGAGTGGTATCAGTGGCCCATTAGCTGTGGGCGGTCAAGGTGTTACAAGGGATATTAGAGCTGGTTAGCCATCTCGGTTTATGCCCGAGAGGCATCTTGAGACCTGCCGTGGGTGCAACAAGAACGTTGCGTTCTTTGAGATAGGGTGAATTGTAACATCCCAAGTTGTGCTATATGGAAAGGCTTAAGAAGATTGATTTGGCTACCTGATATGTCCTAGATTCACGCAGGATCACTCAACGGGACTTAGGGATATGAACACGCCAAAGTTGGGAGTACTTGGTGGATTGAAAGGCGATACAAAAGGTTGCGGAAAGACCTCTTGATACTACCGACTTCGATTGCGGTATGGAATGTTACGTCAAGACCACCAAGGGAAGATTTGTTATTACTTCATGAAAGGAGGTTACATATTTATAGTACTTGTGGTCAAAGAAAGACACAAAGAAATGCGGAAAAAAACATCTAGGAAATAACAAAGATTGACTAGAAAATAATAAAGGAATCAAAGACTATGATTTTGAGGTGGACTGGTCAAGGAAACCATTCGCCTACAGTCCAGGTTCATTCTGCTCTTGATGGTCCATGGTGGGAAAGATAAGTACGAACGCGGGACGATCCACACACCCGCCGGATGCTCCACACTAACGAACTGAACTTTTTGATGATCCGCTTGACCAAGATGTGTACTGGCGTGAGACAAGTATTCGGACAGCTTGAGACTCCTTACTTAGTGATATATGTGAGTGAGAAATCCATCAAAAGGCCGAACACTGAAGCTAGAACATCAGCACAGCCTTCGGAACATGCGGGGCGAACCAAAAGGGCCATAAGGGAGAATTTGCGACCATTTTTGGATTCATCTCGTCCCATGTGGATTCTGGCTTGACCATGAGTCTTATAATGTTGAATTGGTTGGGAAAGAAGTGATATGAATCGATCAATTCAATCGCTAGGTAGTGGTTGTAGTCTGAGCTCCATTCCGGACGTCTGTGGGTCGATACGGTGGACAGCACGTGCGGTACGGTCGGGGTGATCAGATGGGACGGTATGGATGGTCTGATCAGCACGATCCGATGGGAAAACATGATCGGTATGGATGGAATGATCAGATGGGATGACTCGGGCCATATGTTCAGCACGATCTGATGGTAAAACCTCGGTTGGGTCGAGCTGGTTGACAAGATCGCCACCTTGAGCAGTGTCCATGATACGAGCCGGTCGATGCTCGATCTTGGTCGCATCACTACCTATGTCACCAAAGTTGATTTACCTTTTCTGTCACATCTCCGTTTAGAACTCCATTGTTAAGCATGCTTGAACTAGAGTAGTGGAAGGATGAATGACCTATCGGAAAGTGTTTCACGATACCGTGTGAGTAAGGCCAAATCACAGTGAAAGGTCATGTGGTGATTTCAGGATCAGTAAACGGAACTTTTGGGTCTTGGAAAATTAACGCACCCACCGTTGAAACAGGATGAGGTCCACGGCGGACGTGGGTGGCCTATTAGCCGTTGATGGTCGGGATGTTACAAAGATATTGGGAAGCTTATCCATCTCCAGATTTCTGTCAAGGAAGACAACAACTTCATCTCTTCTCTTCCGCAATTTCAGATTCCTTCTATCTCTCCCTTGCACCCATCTTCAATGCCTCTCTTCCAACACCCTAAACCCAATTTCTTATCCTCCTACCGATGTATTTACGACTCCAATGGCGGTGATAATTATGACTACAACAGAGGCGACATCGATATCCCTCGTTGATCCGCCCAAATGACCGTCATCTTCTCCAAGCGTCCATTGTCACTTCATTGTCTCATGGGTAATTATTTCTCGGGTTGGAAGATCTTGTGGATTGAGTATCTCCGCCTCATTCAGTGGCATGAGAATGAGAAGAAAAATTTAGATGCTTCTACCGATCAGCTTCTCGACATCGATCATGTCAACCTTCAATTCCCTTTTGAATCAGGGAAACAGATCTATTCTTCTTTGTATTTGGTTACCATGACTGATAATTATGTGGCCTTCACAGTAAAAACGACTACTCCGAAGACATGTTGTGTAAGGCCTAGTATTGGTGTTGTTCCGAGATCTTCTTCAGAACTTCTTGTGACCATGCAAGTTCAGAAGGAAGCTCCAGCTGATATGCAGTGCAAGAACAATTTCTTGCTTCAATGTGTTGTGGCTTTGATAGAGTTTAGTAATCTGAAGAATACTTTATTGATAATCAGAAACCGCCGCCTTATAAGCTTTGTTTTTGTCCGTTCAGTGAATCGGCCATATCTTCCTAACCGTTGAAAATCTCACGCATTCAAAGCCGCCACCGTGCTCCTCTCGTCGAGACGAAGCCGTAGACACCGATCACGCCGAAATCAGAGCCCGGACGAAGCCGCTAGAGCCTCCGGAAGTTTCGTCATGCGCTTGTGTGTAACACACGCGCCGCCGGAAATCGTCGCCGCCGATTTCGCCGCCGGACCGTCGCCAGACCACCGCCAGACCGTCGCCAGACTGTCGCCGGGCCGCCACTTTGCCGCTGCCGGAATGCCACCGAACCGCTGTGACTCCTGATGATGCATGAGAGTCTAGTCTCTATGCTGCTATGGTGTGCGTTGAAGAAATAACAATTGCAGCTTATTTTATCACACAACAATCCCAAATAAGCAGTCGCAATAAAATTAATCAATTTTTGGTTTGCAACGATGTGTTTACGAAATGATGACTAGTGAATAGTGATTCGACAACTATATTTCATTCTGCATAGATTTTTCCAGCTATCACCGACTTGGACTGTTTAAAAGTGCTAGAAAAAAGGGGAAAACAAAAAAAGAGAGAGCTCACAGCATATAAGTTCCTAAAACAATTAATTGCACATACCAGACACGGTTCAGAACCGCGGCAGAATACTAACCTACCACTAGACAACTGGTGCTAGTTGTTTTATGTTGTCCTTCATATTTTATTTATCATAACGGATCATTGAACAAGTTTAACTTTTAAAAGCATGCCAGTGATATAAATCTGTTTGAAGAAGTTACCATACAATTTTTTCCCAGGCAGCAAAGCGAAAAGTATATGTAGTTTTAGGTTAGTAATATGGATTGTGTATATAATCTGATGTTGTCTGGTAATTTCTAACCGGTAAGAGGATAATAACATAACTCCAAGGGGTGTTTTAATGAAACCAAAGACTTATCATTATCCAATACACACCTTGGTTGTGTCTAGACAAGTACTAAATTGATCTACACAAACCAATATCTCCATACAACAAAACCCCCCAAAAAATATATTCAAACTTCTTGCTAAGAGGTCCAAAGAAACTAAAGAAAGATCAGTAGCCGTCGTAGTCGCCTTGCGCATACTTGTTTTCGGGGTAATACACAGCCACCACTTGGTTTCCTCCAAACTTTCTTCCATTCATCCCCGATCTTGCCTTTGCTGCGCCGTCCAAATCCGCATACTCTAAGAAAACCTGCAATGATATAAATATAATAACATCGTTAAGAGGAATGTGTTGTGTGCATGAAATTAGTAAAAACTGCTTCTCTGAGCTGAAAAACGAACCTTCCCAACTCCTGGTGTTGGATCATGATCCGGTTTGGGCCTTGGAATCACAACATTCACCAAGTTACCTGCACAGAACAATGAATTATCAAAAGTTCCAAACATGTAAAAAGAGCTCGACTGTGAGTAGATATGGCAGATACTCAGGAACAAAAACACAAAAACTGAAATTGCTTACCGAGTTTTCCACCTTCCTGTCTCATGTCCTCCATTATTTCTTCATATTCTTTATCGTCTCCAAGAACATTAGCTGTAACCACGTGAGTCAAACAGACAATCTTGGTGGGCGTGCCTCCTGGCTGTAGCATAAGCCCCTGTTACAGAAGTTCAAGAGACACTTAAATCAGTGATATTCAGAAAGTTTAGATATATAGTAGTAATAGGACAAAGGATAAAGTCAAACAGTCACCTGCAAAGCAATCTGCTGTTTGGTATGAAGTAGTCTATCTTTTTGCTCAGGCTTAGGTTGAACCCCACCTTGGACTGCACGCCTCACCGTAAGTGTCTTATCGCCCATCTTAATCCCGTTTAGAGCAGCACATGCCATATCTGTGACTGAAGGATCCTGGAATACACAGAATGCATATCCCATCGAGTTTCCAGTTTCCCTGTCTTTGACCAAGTTGAAACCTCTTAGCGGCCCAAAGGACTCCAAAAGCTCCCTGATCTGATCCTCTGTCAAGCGATATGGAATCCCACCCAAAAATAAGCGGTCCGGACCCTCAAGCCCACCAGTAGACCCCGAGGAAAATCCAACAGCCGCCAAGTTGAGATTGGGATTAGGCTGGCTCGGACCAAGAGCTGCAGCAAGGGATGGGTTATAGTCAGTAGGCCTCTTCACCTTTACAGGAACCCCCTGGAGATGAGCATAGCTAACATGTCAGTACATATTGTACTTAATAAAGAAGAATAAGAATGTACATCTATACTGAGCAAGAGATAATGAATCACCTCTAATATAATTCCGTCTAATGCCATTGCATTACTAGCCTCCTCAACTGTTCTCATCTCAACAAAAGCGAAGTTCTTTTCATGGTTTATGTAAACATTCACCACCGCCTCGCCTATGAATGAAAAGAGAGAATGAGTTATATTGTCTACGCTTGTCAAAGGTATAAGACAAAAAAAAAAACACTGGAAATTTAGATACCTGGCCCAGCAGAGTTTCCCCCAACCGCTGACATCACTTGGCTAAAGAACGTTGCAACAGACTACAATATGAAGTTCAATTCTCAGTACTCATGCAATGATATTGCCAAAGTTTGTGGTTTTAAAATGATTATAATAGACAAAAAAAAAAGTAACAAAACCTGTTCGTTTGCAGTGGGTGGAAGCCCACCAACACAGACTCGTCTAGCATGGCTACTAGGACCACCTTTTGTACCACCAAGCTGCAAACTTAAGTTCAAATCAGGTCCAGTTTGGCGACTCTTTTTAGTTTCTTTAGGCTGGTCAGGTCCCTTTCCTGGTCCCTTTCCTGGTCCCGTTCCTGGACCCCCTTGCCTTTTACGTCCCGACAAAGGGACTGGAAGAGGCTGGTCACTAACGCAAAACTGTGCCAACACGTTGTTTTAGGTAAGAACTATGCCAAATAAAAAAAACTTGTCAAATAAAAAGGTCACCTCATGCGAGGAAAATGGAATGATCTCCACTTGGTGCCTAGAGGGAATGCAAATCTGGTGTTGTCGGAAGCATGGAATGCAAAAGTTATAACTCTCTCTGTAGCAGCGAATTAGTGCAGGGAGTTGTAAACATCGGTGACATCGTGGAGACTGAAGATGCCCACTGCAGAGAAAAGCAAAGAGGTGGCTAGAGCCACGGCATGACATCACTCTTTGATTATGCCAGCAATAATTAAGCGGCGTAGAGCTTGTGCATCTGAAGCATGGGAGATCCATTCTCTTTGGAAAAGAAAGAACAAGAAACGTTGAAATTATGAAAAATTACGAACAAACTCAAGAAAAGAAGAACCGACCTAACCATTCAAAAACCCTAAGACTAAGACCCAGAGTGATTAGCTATTCGAAAACCCAGACTAATGCAAAACAAGAGTAATTCCCTATTCAAAAACCGGATTGGTGCAGAACCCAGACCGATTCAATATTCAAAAACTCAAATCGATGGGAAACCCAGACCGATTCACTATCCAAAAACCCAGAAGTAAGGCAATAACTATAACTATAACAAGAACATGTAAAGAAGACAGAAATTACCGAATCGATTTTCTGAATTGGAGAGGAAAGACTTGATCAAGCACGAAGTCCTAGTCTGAATTCTCGAAGGGAGAGAAAGCACGAGAACGAACACAAATTGTTTCCGTGGGCGAAGAAGCGGGAACTGAAAACCAAAATCGACTAAACCGTTCGACTCTTGGATCTGTTCGTTTATATTAATATAGTTATATAATGAGCCTCTTGTAGTTACTCTCGAGCCAGGCCCAATGTGGGAATAGAAAGCCGTGTTGTGAATTATTAGGCGAATATATATATATATATATATATATATATATCAAAATGTATATATGATATGTTAATAATATATGTTCACTCTTTTTTATCTTGGTAAAACATTTCTATTTATAGGAGAGAATGAATTAAGTCGGTTAAGATATATTTTTACAAACAATAAAATAGTGATGGCTAGATATTTATTGTCCATTATCCCTTAATTATCCATTTAATACTATGTATTGTTGTTTTAAGAAATTTTTTCATGAAAAAAATCGACAGGATAAAAACTATGTTGAATGAGAAAGAATATAGTGACATAATCTTCCTTTAAAAATGATAAAACATATTTTTTTTTCATAGGTCACACAAATGTCGCATCGGTGCCATAGGTCGTTGCCAGCCGTCTCCGTTGAAGCCATTTGGAGCCACCTCTGGTGAGTGTTTGTCTGAATGGTCCTCCGTTGCTATTTTCTCGATTCATCTTGGTGATCGAGAAGTAGTTTGCAGGTGAAACTTGATGTTGTCTCTTGGCCTAGTTTCGTATTAACTTCAATGCTCGACTCTATCGGGTTAGCTTTGAAATTAATTTTTAGTTTTTAGAGGCTTTTTAATTTCTTTTTTGCAATCCTTAAAAACATAATGGCTTCATATCAGATTCTGATTCAATCATTTTTAATCATTTTAGTAATGACATTTTCTTAGCAAAAATGTCTCATTACGATACCGCATATATGTTTTTGGAATGTTGTAAAGGGAAGCGCCTTTGTGAACAAATCAGCTGGACTGTCAGGTGAACGTACATATTTGATGTCCGCTTCTTATTTTTTCTTGAGATTTCGTAGATATGAGAAAAAGCTTGGAGGAATATGCTTTGTTATATCGCTCTTGATATCACCTTCTTTTATTTGAATGGCACAAACCAAATTATCTTCAAATACTTTTGCAGTTCTTTCTTGGTAATTTGTCCGCTCACTTTTTGTATGTGATGACTCATTAATATAAGCAACACATATTCCATCATCTTTCGTGAAGCGCAATAGTTTATGCATGATTCGAAGAAATCGCAACCAACATTTATTTATGGGAACGCCAAGAAGTTGCGGTTCCACTAATTGGAAAACATATCCGGTTTGGGAATGAGCTTTATGAAGATCTAATAAATATCTTGCATCTGCAGAACCCACCAAACTAAACTTGGGATTCATATGATAAATCAATCTTAAATCAACTGTATTTTGAAGATACAAAATATATGATTTATTCTATATTATGTTCCCATGCATACAAGTAGGAGATAGACTATATATATTGCAAATAAATTAGTAGCAAAAGCAGTATCAGGTCTAGTACAATTTCAAGATAAAAAATCTCAACGATAGCTCTCATATAAGGTATTTCAGAATTTATTTCTTCGTTATTTTCACAGGGTCTAAAATGATCTTTTTCAATATCGAGGGATATATTCACCATTAGAGTACTCAAAGAAGTCAATTTGTCCATAGAAAAGTCTTTCAAGATCTTTTTCGTATAATTTGATTGTTGCACAAATATTCTCTCTCGAAAATACCTAATCTGGAGCCTAAGACAAAACTTTGTCTTTCCAAATCTTTCATTTCGAAATTTTCTTTCATATGAGTTTGTGCATCATAACCTTCCTTTTGATTTCTAGTTATGTTCAGATCATCAACTTATACATCAATAATCAAGAACGAGATGACGATTTCATTACAAAAACGCATGGACATATCACATTATTCACATATCCTTTTCTCAATAGATATTCATTTAAGCGATTGTACCATAACTGCCCGGATTGCTTTAATCCGTAAAGTCATCGTTGTAATTTGACCAAACAAATCTCTCTAGATTTTATTCTCAACGCTTGCAGTATTTACAATCCCCCATGGATTTTTATATATATATTATTATCCAGTGATCCATATAAATATGCTGCCACAACATCCAGGAGGTGCATTTAAGTTTTTTAGATGTCGCTAGGCTCATCAAAAATCTGAACGTAATTGCATCCATCAGTGGGGAATAAGTTTCTTCGAAATCAATTTCTGATCTCTGAGGAAAACATTGGGAAACAAGTCGTACACTCATGTTAGTGCATTCTTCTCATTTACCTTTCTAACGAACAACCACTTGGATTTACATTCTCAAGCATTATGAATATAGGTCAAAAGACTTTTTTTTTTTATTAAGGGAGAGTACTCAGTTTGTATGGTCATTTTTCACCTCTCCCAGTCATGTATTTTCTAACATTCCAATATTGATCTTGGTTCTAGATCATTATTTTCATCATATATCTCTTTAGACACAAAAAAACGAGAATAACATATTTTATCTTATTTCTGATTCATAACTTTCCATTTCGAGCATAGCTGATAGAAATCTCATATTATTTTGTTCCCTTTTTGTCATCTAGATCTTTATCTTTATTTATTTCTTCATGAACATTTTCACGTATGTCTTCTTCTAGATATTTTTTCATTAACAGGTTATTCTGGAACATTTGTAATTTGCTCTCCAATTTTTTGGGGGGGAAGAGGGGGGTGTTTATTTTTAAAACCTGATGGTCTTTCCCGTTTTAACTGAATCCGAGGTTCATTTATGATGTTGCAATCAGTTTGTTCTTTGTTATTAACTGCAGTGCAATGTGGTTGAAAACATTTGAAGCCTTAATAATATATTTTACTAGTATACTACTCCGTACTACGTACGAGAAAATAATTATTAATTTATTATGTTAAAAATAGTATGATTTGTAGCAAAATTGATTGTCAGATGTTAGTTCCCATGTATAATATTTGTAGATAATGCTTGAGTTCTATAATCATCACATTTGAAAATTTTCTTCTCCATTAAGAGCTAGTTTTCTTTTATCTATAAATTAATAACAAAGCCCTTCATTTAGTTCAATTTAATTGTTTAACCATAAAGATCAATTTTGATTTTACATGAAATTTAATTTGAACAATTAATTAAAGGATTGTTTTGATGAAAATATGATATTTTAACTATGCTGTAAAATAAATACTAAGAAGAATATTACATAATTTAGGTATTATAATTAATTTACCAATATATAATATAATATTATAGATGTAAACAGAATAGCCTCGACCAGTAAAGTACATATATATAAACTACCCCTGATATTTGTCATTACATAAAATACTATTGAAAATTTATCAATTTTAAGAGTTTTCAGCATTGTTTGATAGTTAAAGAGCAAAGAGAGAAAAGAAGAAAAAAAAAATTAATCAAGGTTTAGCATCTGACCTATTAATCAAATCATGAGCAGCACGTGGGTTGAAATCTCTTGGTAAATTGGAGTCCATCTTCTCATCAATTCTTCATGAAGTCTAATCAACTTTAATCGGAACATAACTCTAAAACCAAAAAGAGATGAAATGGTGTTGCCAGCTTCTTCACCTTCGGTTGTAGTGGAGCCATTTTGGTTTGAGGAAGAACCATTCCTCTGCAAGATAAGTAAAAATACAGAAAAAAAATCAAAATTACACAACAAAAACTAATCTAATGTTGAGAATAAAAGAAAGATTCGGTACTTACTCATTTCCTAAACAAAAATAAACTGGTTGGCACCACCAACCAATGGATACCAAGGTATTTCCCAAAGCCATCTATAACTTTCACTTATTTTTTTTTAAATGACCATTTCTACCGCTTCAAAACCTTTACAGTTCCCGTAAGATTTAAGATTCATCTTTCTCAAAGAAAACAAATATGAACATCTTTCTCAGAGAAAACAAAAATGAACATCAGCTGCTATGTTTTCGTGGAATAAATTAAACTATTTGTAGAAGTTGACGTAGTGTATGAGAAGAAGGTGGAGATAGTGGCTGAAACGGTTGATAGTCTTGAGACAACTAAAACGATTTTTGCTTTCTTTTTGTTTTTATCATCATTTTATTTTTGATCTAACTGCAAATAAACTGCTTGTATCATAATTTTTTATTTAATTTAGTATTTTTTATAAAAAAAAAATTAAACAATAAACATGTGGCAAAATTTGATTGGCCAGGCGACTTGCGCTTTAGTATATAGGGGATAATTTGTATAAGGAAAAGGAGAAGAACAAAGACAATGATAAAGAACGACAATGCTTTATGTTTTTTTTTTCTTTTTTATCTTACTTCAAGACTCCTATATTTATAGGAGAGAATAGATTAAATCAGTTAAAAAAATTACAAACAATAAAATGATTATTGCTATATATTTATTATCTCCAAGAAGATAAAACAAAATAGATAGTCATTATCAGATTTCTAATTATTTGATATTAATGTTGTCTGACTGCATATTATTTGATTAGATGAATATCTATCTCTGTTAATGCAAAATTTTCTCTTAAAATATATATGACTTGCTAAGTTTATGTACTCTACATCACATGTTTTTCAATATTATAAACTTAGGTTTACAATTACGAAATCAAAATAATGAGCTGAATGACCATCATACTAAATGTTAGTATGCGAGGAATGTAACATTGTTTGTTTGTTAGATGTGTTTTGAAGCATAACTCTTTAAATATATGTTTACATGTAAACATTCTTTTTTATAATTATATGTATATGTTCTTTTTCTTTATATTATATCTGAAATATATTTTTGAACTTTGAATATTTGACGTCAGTTATTTGGTGATAAATATTTTTTATAGATGTATTTACTAATGACATTTTTGACAACAAATAATATAGTAGAGAAACCAGAGCTATCAGTATGAAAAAAATACATTAATATGTTAAAACGTTTGTGACATTTATTTAATCCGTCAATTCCAGTGAAAATTTTGATTTTCCAGACCAAAGCATATTTCTCAGGAGCATAAGCGACTGACCCTAGAGATGTAAAGGTGAGGTTTGATGCATCCATAGGTACATGCACTTTAATCACAACATTCGTTGCGGTGCTACAAACAGAAAGTTCTCAATCATATATTCAAAGAATTTGACCATCATGATATGTGCATTATTGTGAAATAGAAAAGAAAAAGTGGACATATTTACCATTCTTCCTTGAACTAACTTCTAGCTTTTATGAGCATCACAACACAAGTTTAAGAATGCCTTTCTATTTGAGCTTCAACCCATATAAGAGGCATTACCAGAACAAGGGGTATATTACAGCCACACATCATGCGATCATACAAACTCTCTCAAGTTATTCTTCTGGTGGCAGAACAAGGAAAGTGTGATGAATGACATAGTAATGCGAGTAACTGATGGTCTATGTCTATGTAGATTTCCACCGCCTGTGAATCTTCTCATCATATTCACGAGAGATGTATGACCGTAAATGTAGTAATTCATATAGATACAGCTTCTTATTGCAGCTTTAACTGAAGGAATATGTCATATATACTCTAGCATGAGATGGATGTAGCGTGCTTCACAATGAAGCCAATATAGATGTAGTATCTTGGCCTCTAAAAGCTTCCCTGTGGATTAGAAGATTAAATCATATTAGTATGAACTAAATAACACACATAAGACTGAACATGAATAAACAAACCAGCTTTAACATAGTTTGATGCATTGTCATTCATCATTTGGACGAAATTAGACTGTCAAACTTCATCCACTAGACGGTCAAGCATGTTAAACAACCAATTAGCATCTTTCACAACCTCTGAAACATCAATTGATCTAAAAAAACATCCGTTTGTAGAGTTAACAAGGAAGTTGATGATGCCCTTTTGTACAAATGAATCACACTATTTATCAGACATGATTGAAAAGCCTTTAGCTACCCATTCTTCTTTGTGTTCTACCAACTGATTCTCACTTTCTGTCACTTTTTTTTAACAAGAGAGGAACTCGTATTTCATAAGTTTTGGTGGTTTATAACCAAAACCACATTACCCTACTAATTCAAATGTCTCTTTGAAACTGTCATAACTGGCTGCATGGAAACGAATCACTGCATTTAAAAACCACCCCGAAATAGCACTACAAGCGTTGTCTCTAAATTCTTTATCCATGTACAACAACAAAAATTTATATATTTTTCAAGACATCAGGAGTTAGAGAAACAAATTAAGACCCAGTTGGTACTTGATACTTGGGAACATTCCAGTTCGGTTTCAGGTTGGTTCCTACTATGTCCACGTCGGTTCAGGTATGAAAGTTGGCCACGCCGAGTTATCATTTTTTTCCTTGCGAACATGAATTACATGTTAACTCGCATGTTTGCAAAATTCTTTCGTTTTTCAACGGATGGCTATTTGAAATATGCACTTCTTAATATAACTGAACCAGGATATCTTAGCCTCTCGTGCCAGAATTTAAAAGTACTACTAAACTTGATGTCGAGGTTAAGTCGTGGATGCTCGTTTCGACCAAATATGATTTACATTAAAAAAAACATCAATGCTTCTTGCCTCTTTGACAAGAGCGTCTGCATACGTATTTCTTGATTTGGAAATATGAGATATGCTAAAGTTCGAAAAAACCATCTCGTGGAAGATGGAATGGGATTAGCTCGAAAACAAACTGACAGTGAGTCAATTAGGTTACCAATCATCAGTGGTGAATCTACTTGTGTTAAGGAGGTGGCCCTTGCCCCCACAGAATTTCTAAATTCTTTATAACTCAACCCATAATTTAGCTATTTTTTCCTATTAAACTTCATATCTTAGCCTTATGTTTGTATTTATACATGATTTGCCCCCATATTAAAAAATCCTACATCCGCCCCTCCCAATCATGTCTTCTAAGTCTGAGCAAGCTGTCTCTACATATATCGTGGGAAGAGCATCTTTATCCCATATACCCTATTAAGGGTTTCTTATTTTTTTAATTTTTTTTCTGATAAAAAAATTAAAGTGCACCAAGTGCGGGCCACCACGTGTCGGTGGGGCCCGCAAACAGAGCAAAAAACACACAACACACGTCTCTTATTCTGCCCACTTAACATACATTTTTTTCTGAAACCTGCCCCCCCCCCCCAACCCTTTAGAGATGGTAAAAAGGACGCGATAAAGATGCTCTAATCATGTGCATAGAAGTCCTCCTTCCATCTCGGCATGGAGAGTCAAGAGACTATTGTGAGAGTCTTTCAAAGTGTTCAACGTTTATCTGATTCCAATAGGTTCAGCATAGTCTACTGACAGTACCATGATTTACCCATGAAAAATTAATTTGGCATGTCGAGATTTGGGATCTCACAAGGGGAATCAAAGCAACGACAGAAACTGGAGGTGCATCGTCTTCCTCTCTGTCTTCTCAAAAGTTAAATTTTCTCCAACATTCTGTTTCAAACGAGGCTAGATGGAAGGTGTCAGAAAAATTGAAATCTTTTCTATTAAACGCTCATTCCTTGCCTGTCCAATTATATTTGTCAATTTTTTGATGAGTAACATTAAATGTATATATAATCGATTTTGCCTTCATTCCAATTGTGTGTTTTTACATGCAAAATTTATTTATGCGTTCGATGATCAGCTCCAGCTCGCGACGATCAGCAAGCAATCTGTTCGCGGCTCTTCTCTATTAGGTGGTCGATTCAACCTGTCTTAAGGTTAGGGTAAAGCTAAACCTAATAACCAAACCCTAAGTTGGATAGATCAAGCCCTAATACCTAAAATTGAATCTCATTGCTTGATCTAAAGTTGTAACCCTAATACCTAAAACCTAGCCGCACGTATGCAGATTGCATACCATGCAAACCCTAATTTTAAAATCAAATTTGGATGAGTAATTGAATGTTTGAATTTGAATTTGATCATCTAAAACCATATGCTAGGATTGTTAATCTCATACTTGAATTTGGTTTTTTGAATTGATGATCCAATTGAATAAATTGAGGTTAAAGAAATCGCCTTGATTGATTAAGTTCTCATCCTGTTTTAAAGTCTTAACCTAACCGGCTTGTTCATATTGAAACCCTAATTGCATTAATCTGATTGAATATGATTGTTAGGTTGATAGTAACTAAATCCCTTGATGCATTGATTGATTGTTTGATTGAGGTTTCATGTTTCCATGATCACTTGGAAACCGTTCTTGCTAGAATGAATAAACGATTGCATTAAGATCATATAGAAACCGTTTGCTAAGGTTGATCATCCTTGTCTTGGCCGTGCGGCTTGCATCATATCTATCTTGGCCGTGCGGCTTATCATTCATCATATCCGTTTGGTCGTGTGACCAATTTGCATTATATATCTAAATTGTCTTGTATGCATTATAAGAACATTTTAAATCCTAAGGATGAAATATATGATTTCAGATGTCGAAAATCAACAACTTGGATTTTGCTGCCCTAAATCTCTCTGGAGATAATTACTTGCAATGGGCACTTGATGCTAAGATCATCCTGAAATCCAAGGAACTCGGTGAATGTATCACCGAGGGCAATAATGAAAGTGAGATAGATAGATACAGAGCTATATTAATTATACGTCATCATCTTATTGAGAGTCTCAAAGATCAGTATTTGACTATTGAGAATCCTTTAGACCTTTGGACAGAGTTGAAAACAAGATATGATCACCAGAGAACGGTGTTATTACCAAAGGCTATGTATGATTGAAGGAATTTCGGAATCCAGGACTTCAAGTCCGTGGACGAGTATAACTCGGCCCTGTTTAAAATAGTTTCTAAATTGAAACTGTGTGGTGAGGATATAACGGATAAGGATATGCTTGAGAAAACCTTTTCCACCTTCCACACAAGCAATGTATTGTTACAACAACAGTACCGTGAGAAGGGCTTTACAACTTATGCTAATCTGATATCTTGTCTCTTGTTCGCAGAGCAGAACAATGAACTGTTGATGAGAAACAGTGAATTGAGACCTCCTGGAACAAACCCATTACCTGAGGCACATGCGGCCGTAGAGGATAAGAAAGAGTCGAACCATGTTCAGAGTGATAGCCAACACAGCCGTAGCCATGGGAAGTGGCATGGACGTGGTCGAGGCCGAAATTCGTTTGGTCGAGGCCGAGGTAACTCATATGGCCGTGGCCAAGGGAACTCTTATGGAGGCCATGGACATGGCCGAGGCCATGGACATGGCCGAGGCCATGGTACATCTTTCAGGCCACAAAACTCGACCAAATCCGTGTGTCATAGATTTGTATGGATAATCATTGGGCTAAGACATGTACGACTCCCAAACATCTCGTTGATCTCTACCAAGAGAGTATGAAAGGGAAGAATCCTGAAGCTCATATGACTTATCAAGACGGTGAAGATGATTTCAATAATGAACGAGACGATCTTATGGATTATGAAACTTCATATTGTTTAAAAGAATGAAGTTGAATTCGACATCTATGTTTTTGTGTTCTTTGCTTTATGTTTTCTATGTTTTGATTGCTTTGAACTTATTTTATTAATGAGTGAAAGTTTTTATAAGAAGTCCCTAGAGTTTCATTCTATAATCTGTTTTGAAGAATGACAGATATGGATGTATTAGTTATGGACAGTGGGTCGAGCCACACGATCTTAAGAGACAAAAGATATATCTTAAACCTAACAATGAAAAACGCCAATATCAAATACTATTGCGGGTATAGCAAGTCTCATAGAGGGCTACGGCCAGGCTAACATCATGTTTCCTAAGGGTACGCATCTATAAATATATGATGCATTGTATTCACCCAGCTCTAAGAGACGCCTATTGAGCTTTAAAGACATTTGAATGAATGGTTTTCATATTGAGACTACGGGCGAAGGAAACAAAGAGTTCCTTCAGATCATTGAGATCGGCCAAGGACATAAGAAAGTCCTAGAGTCTATACCTGCGTTCTCTACTGGCCTTTATTTCGACAAGGTCAGTATGATGGAGGCCAATGCCGCATTGAATAGAGTGGCCACCGGAATTTTAACCGTATTGAATTGAGTTCACGCCCCAAGCGTTTAATGATTACTGTATGTCCATGGGGGTAAGTGTGGAACACTCCATGGCACATGTACATACACAGAACGGCTTGGTCGAATCATTCATAAAACGAATTCAGCTAATAGCTAGACCATTGCTTATGAGGTCTAAGCTTCCGGCCACAGCTTGGGGACACGTGGTCTTACACGCGGCTGAACTGATTTGTATCAGACCGTCTAGTGAACATAGATATTCCCCATTACAATTGCTTCCGGGTCATGAGCCAGACATATCCCATCTTAAAACATTTAGCTGTGCCATCTATGTAACAATTGTACCACCACAGAGAAGAAATATGGGACCTCAAAGGAGGATGGAGATATATGTTGGATATGATTCTCCCACGATTATAAAATACCTTGAGCCAACTACGGGTGATTTATTTAAGGCCAGCTATGCGGATTGTCACTTTGATGAATCCGAACATCCAACATTAGGGGGAGAGAATAATAAGCTGGTAAAAGAAATTACATGGAATCAAACATCGTTATCTTGGCAAGATCCTCGGACTCAGGAATGTGATTTAGAAGTCCAAAAGATAATACATTTATAAAAGCTAGCTAATCAATTGCCAGATTCCTTTGTTGACCCGAAAAGAGTGACTAAGTCATATATACCAGCTGCTAATGCACCAATAAGAATTGATGTTCAAGAGGGACACAATCAAGTTGCTACAGAGTCTAGACAACGTTTGAAACGTGGTAGACCAATAGCTTCCAAAGCTAAGAACCCTTGGAAAACTAAGAAAGGTGCATATAATGAAACCAAGGTTGTTGAAACACTAGACACGACCGCGGCCGTCTCTAAATCCCGAGACTTAGCCGCGGCCGATTCCAAAACCCTAATAGCGTCGATCATAAGATTTTAGATGCGGCCGGCCCTGATGTATCTAATAATGATTCTTGGGACGCCAAGAATCAAGGTACTGATGGTCCTGATAATAATGAGATCTCAATAAACTATGTCTTGTCTGGATACAATGAACAAAAAGAATGTCGACATTGATGATATATTTTCATACAAGGTAGCACTTGAACTTATGGATTTGAATGAAGATCATGAACCCACGTCTATTTATGAGTGCACTCAACGATCAGACTGGATCAAATGGAAATAAGGTATAAACGTGGAGTTAAACTCTTTAAAGAAGAGAGATGTCTTTGGACCAACAGTCAGACACCATATGATGTTAAACTACTCGGCTATAAGTGGGTTTTTGTGAGAAAGAGAAACGAACACGGTGAGGTCGTTAGATACAAAGCACGCCTTGTTGCACAAGGATTCTCACTGAGACCAGGAATAGATTATGAGGAGACATACTCCCCTGTGGTGGTTGCTACTACTTTTAGATTCCTGATAAGTCTGGCTATAAGAGAGAAATTAGACTTGCGGTTAATGGATGTTGTAACTGCATACTTATATGGGCCATTGGATAATGAGATTTATATGAAAGTACCAGAGGGTATAGAGTTGAAAAACAAATCGAGTACTCAAGAACAACACTGTATAAAGTTGAATAAGTCACTTTATGGATTGGATCAATCAGGTCGAATGTGGTACAATAGGCTAAATGAGTACCTAGAGAGAGAAGGATACAAGAATGATCCGATCAGCCCTTGTATCTTTATAAAGAAATTCGGCCAGGGCTTTGTGATTATAACAGTGTATGTTGATGATTTGAATATCCTAGGAACCTCTGGAGAAATCTCCCAAGCAGTTGAATATCTTAAGAAAGAAATCGAGATGAAAGATCTTGGAAAAACAAAGTTTTGTTTGGGATTACAGCTTGAGTACATTAAAGATGGAATCCTTGTGCATCAAATGGCATATACAGAGAAAGTACTCAAGAGATTCAATATGGATGAGTCTCACCCATTGTCTAGCCCCATGGTCGTGAGGTTTCTCCGCCTGGACACTGATCTGTTCCGTCCTAAGATGGACGATGAAGATGTCCTTGGTCCC
This sequence comes from Brassica rapa, assembly GCF_000309985.2. Lineage (NCBI taxonomy): Eukaryota > Viridiplantae > Streptophyta > Magnoliopsida > Brassicales > Brassicaceae > Brassica > Brassica rapa. Next base: position 43,481 of record NW_022610912.1, read on the forward strand.
GAAGTGCCATATCTCAGTGCCATAGGAGCTTTAATGTATTTGGCAAGTCACACACGGCCTGATATATGTTTTTCCGTGAATCTATTATCTAGATTTAGCTCTTGTCTGACCCAAAGGCACTGGAATTGGATTAAACATGTTCTTCATTACCTGCAAGGAACGAAAGACTTGGGTTTATTTTATACTAACCAAAACAAAGAAGGGTTAGTTGGCTTTGCTGATGTAGGTTATCTCTCGGATCTGACAATGCTCGATCACAGACCGGCTACGTCTTTACTCATGGTGGTACGGTCATATCATGGCGTTCCATGAAGCAAACGATCACGGCCACTTACACAAACCATTCGGAGATCTTGGCTATTCACGAGGCCAGCCGCGAGTCTGTGTGGTTATGGTCCATGCCTAACCACATACGAGTCGATTATGGGATGACCAAAGGCAAGGACGTCCCAACCGTGATATATGAGGACAATGCAGCTTGCATTGCTCAGCTTAAGGATGGTGATATACCTTGGATTTGACCTGTTTTCATCCATGGTATATAAGTGTTTTACTATATATATATCTATGTTTACTACTCTTCTAGGTATGTTTTCAGGTTCAGGTGCATTTCGGAGTAAAGCTATGACTTTGGAGCATTTTGGAGCTTAAAGAACGTTTCACCCGAGCTGACCATGTAGAGGTCGACGAGAGGAAGAACAATCGATCGATGCGCATCCAGTGCTGACGATCTATACCAAGAGATGCCTCGACAGATGAAGATTAATATCGATCGATGTACACAAGTACCATCGATCGATGTACACAAGTACCATCGATCGATGTCGAGACATCAGACACTCGACATTTTGGATCCAGCGGACTTAAAACCCAAGGCCAAGCCAAATTACGAAAATGCCCTGACGAGTTTTTAACCTAGTAGATTATATACTACCTAAGTGGTTTGACGGCAGGAGAGCCTTTGGAGTTATAGTTTTACTTTGAGAGAGAAGAGAGTTTTGGAGAGAAGATCACTTGTGATTGGAACTCCTTGGTTCCATTTCTTTTCATCTATTCTATGAATTCCCATTTCTTCATTGTTATGAATTCTTTGCTATATCTGAGTAGTTCAATTATTAGATCCAGGGTTCAGATAGGTTTGTGGGATTAGCCCCAAACTATAGATCTGCCTTGTTGTGATATTCATGATAGATTTGTATTCATTGCTTGTTTTAGCCTAGCTAACTAGAACTTGATCATAGGATTGCATACTCAAGCATCCTTGTTATCCCATCCTGACATCTATCTATCATATTAGGACTGCTAGAGAGGGCTAACCGCCAATTTAGTATGTTAACAGGGCATATCATACTCGCGCATAGGCCTGGCTAGAACCCGTCGATCGATGTCCTCAACTCACTATCGGTCGACGTAGGCAAAGGTGTATCGGTCGATGTCCCAATAGGACCATCGATAGACACTTTCTCGTTATCAACATACTAACCGTTAAGACACGAGATCTAGCCTGTTAACCAGTGAAACATGCGACAGCTGATCACTGAGTTAAGCGATTGAGCTCTAACATATCATGCATGCAACAAATAGGCATCTATAGATATTATAATCTCCAATACCTGAATAGTGGCCCTGCATCTAATATCATTTCCAACCAAGTTACATTTACTATTTACTTCGCTTGTTACTATTGCTATTTCATTTAAACATTTACAACTCTTAGAATTAATAAACACTAGATTTAATTGTTCCCTAGCTCCTTGTGGATTCGATCCCTAAGTACTACATCTGAACCTCTTTTGATGAGAGTAACACTCCTTAGGGTAATTTGAGTGGTATCAAATTTGACGCCGTTGCCGGGGAGCTTTGATCGCCATTAGATTTAGTTTTATTGATTCTTATTATTTTCTCTACCCCCTTTCTAACATAATTTTTTTTCTTGTCTTTTCAGGTGCATGCCCAGCGGTACCAGAAGCAACAAGGAGAAAGACTTTCTGTTCTCAGACGATCCTGCTCACTTGGAACGCACCATCCGTAGAGGTCAACGTTCCACATCGCTCGACACAACAACTTCGTCGTCGATCGATATGCACAACCAACCGTCGACCGACACCAGACCTTCATCGTCGATCGATCCCAATCGTTCGACAACGATCGATACTACACCGCATACGTCGATCGATACCATGTCGTCAAAAATGGTAAACATTATTATTCTAACACAGGACGAGAACGGAAACCTGTATGACCAGAACGGTCATCTGCATAATGCAACAGGTCAGAAAATAGACGCTCAGGGGACTGTAATCCCTGATGCTGATGCTACAGGAGCTGCTCAACCTGTAGACGAGGACGCTCGATCGAAACCACTGGCCGACTACAATCGCCCAGATGAGTACTATTCCAACAGATCAGCTATTCGACTTCCGGAGATCCAGAAGCAAAATTTCGAGCTGAAGCCTCAATACTACACTCTCGTGTCGCAGATACCCTACTCTGGGTTACTGCACGAGCATCCTATGGACCATCTGGAACGGTTCGAGGATCTTATCGCTGCTATTCGGATGGAAGGAGTCCTCGAAGATTACCTGCTGTGCAAGCTCTTCAGATACACGCTAAATGGAGAAGCGATGCACTACCTTAGGCAGAAACCCACATGATCCTTAACATCCGGGGCCGACATCAAAAATGCTTTCTTACGAAACTTCTTCGATGAGGCGCGCTGAAGAACTTCGGAACAAAATTTCCACATTCTCGCAGGAGGCTGGAGAGTCCTTCAAAGATGCGAGGATTAGATTTAGGTTCTTCCAGCGAGACTGTCCACACCACGAATTTAACGAAGTGCAGCTGCTAAGCACTTTCTTCCGAGGTCTCGCCTTACAGTATCAAATGGCTCTTGATACGGCGAGTGAAGAAAACTTCACTACTCAGAATCCGTTGGAAGCTGTGAGACTTATCGGAAACCTCGCTAACAGCAGCAGCACCAAAAGCACTGACTCTGAACGGAAGAAGTCTGTAGCCTCTATCTGGAAGGAACAGATGGACGAAGTAAGAGCTAAGTTAGATGTGGTGCACGAGCTTCTTAGGAAGCAAGTCTGTTCAGCTGAAGGAGAAGTAGCATATACGGAAGGAGAAGAAAATGTGAACTACATCGGAGGTACCGGATTCCAGAAATTTGGAAACTAGGGCGGAAACAGAAACTTCTTTGGAAATGGTCAAAGAAGTAACCAGAGTTCACAATTTCAAAAACCCTTCAACAACAGCAAAAGTTACTCGAACTCTTACTACCAGAATCCACCACCCCAGACTCAGGAAAGCAAGATCGAAGAAATGAACCAATAAGAATTGATGTTCAAGAGGGACACAATCTATTTGCTACAGAGTCTAGACAACGTTTGAAATGTGGTAGACCAATAGCTTCCAAAGCTAAGAACCCTCAGAAAACTAAGAAAGGTGCAGATAATGAAACCAAGGTTGTTGAAACACTAGACACGACCGCAGCCGTCTCTAAATCTCGAGACTTAGCCGCAGCCGATTCCAAAACCCTAATAGCGATCGCGGTCGATCATAAGATTTTAGATGCGGCCGGCCTGATGTATCTAATAATGATTCTGGGACGCCAAGAATCAAGGTACTGATGGTCCTGATAATAATGAGATCTCAATAAACTATGTCTTGTCTGGGATACAAAGAACAGAAAGAATGTCGACATTGATGATATATTTTCATACAAGGTAGCACTTGAACTTATGGATTTGAATGAGGATCATGAACCCACATCTATTTATGAGTGCACTCAACGATCAGATTGGATCAAATGGAAATAAGTTTAAAACGTGGAGTTAAACTCTTTAAAGAAGAGAGATGTCTTTGGACCAACAGTCCAGACACCATATGATGTTAAACTAGTCGGCTATAAGTGGGTTTTTGTGAGAAAGAGAACGAACACGGTGAGGTCGTTAGATACAAAGCATGCCTTGTTGCACAAGGATTTTCACAGAGACCAGGAATAGATTATGAGGAGACATACTCCCCTGTGGTGGTTGCTACTACTTTTAGATTCCTGATAAGTCCGGCTATAAGAGAGAAATTAGACTTGCGGTTAATGGATGTTGTAACTGCATACTTATATGGGCCATTGGATAATGAGATTTATATGAAAGTACCAGAGGGTATAGAGTTGAAAAACAAATCGAGTACTAGAGAACAACACTGTATAAAGTTGAATAAGTCACTTTATGGATTGAATCAATCAGGTCGAATGTGGTACAATAGGCTAAGTGAGTACCTAGAGAGAGAAGGATACAAGAATGATCCGATCAGCCCTTGTATCTTTATAAAGAAATTTGGCCAGGGCTTTGTGATTATAACAGTGTATGTTGATGATTTGAATATCCTAGGAACCTCTGGAGAAATCTCCAAGCAGTTGAATATCTTAAGAAAGAATTCGAGATGAAAGATCTTGGAAAAACAAAGTTTTATTTGGGATTACAGCTTGAGTACATTAAAGATGGAATCCTTGTGCATCAATGGCATATACAGAGAAAATACTCAAGAGATTCAATATGGACGAGTCTCACCCATTGTCTAGCCCCATGGTCGTGAGGTCCTCTCGGCCTGGACACTGATATGTTCCGTCCTAAGATGGACGATGAAGATGTCCTTGGTCCCGAAGTGCCATATCTCAGTGCCATAGGAGCTTTAATGTATTTGGCAAGTCACACACGGCCTGATATATGTTTTTCCGTGAATCTATTATCTAGATTTAGCTCTTGTCTGACCCAAAGGCACTGGAACTACTGGATGTAAACATGTTCTTCATTACCTGCAAGGAACAAAAGACTTGGGTTTATTTTATATACTAACCAAAACAAAGAAGGGTTAGTTGGCTTGCTGATGTAATGTTATCTCTCGGATCCTCACAATGCTCGATCACAGACCGGCTACGTCTTTACTCATGGTGGTACGGTCATATCATGGCGTTCCATGAAGCAGACGATCACGGCCACTTACACAAACAATTCGGAGATCTTGGCTATTCACGAGGCCAGCCGCGAGTCTGTGTGGTTATGGTCCATGACTAACCATAACGAGTCGATTATTGGGATGACCGAAGGCAAGGACGCACCAACCCGTGATGTATGAGGAACAATGCAGCTTGCATTGCTCAGGCTAAGGATGGTGATATACCTTGATTTGACCCGTTTTCATCCATTGTATATAAGTGTTTACTATATATATATCTATGTTCTCTACTCTTCTAGGTAGGTTTTCAGGTTCAGGTGCATTTTGGAGTAAAGCTATGACTTTGGAGCATTTTGAGCTTAAAGGACTTTCAACAACTGTTTTCAAATCCATCGAGCTGACCATGTAGAGGTCGACGAGAGGAAGAACAAGCGATCGATGCGCATCTAGTGCTGACGATCGATACCAAGAGATGCCTCGACAGATGAAGATTAATATCGATCGATGTACACAAGTACCGATCGATCGATGTCGAGACATCAGACACTCGACATTTTGGATCCAGCGGACTTAAACCCAAGGGCAAGCAAATTACAAAAATGCCCTGACGAGTTTTTACCTAGTAGATTATATACTACCTAAGTGTTTTGACGGCAGGAGAGCCTTTGGAGTTATAGTTTTACTTGAGAGAGAAGAGAGTTTTGGAGAGAAGATCACTTGTGATTGGAACTCCTTGGTTCCATTTCTTTTCATCTATTCTTCTAATGAATTCCCATTTCTTCATTGTTATGAATTGCTTTTTGCTATATCGGATAAGTCAATTATTAGATCCCAGGGTTCAGATAGGTTTGTGTGGATTAGCCCCAAACTATAGATCTGCCCTTTTGTGATATTCATGATAGATTTGTATTCATTGCTTGTTTTAGCTTGCTAAGCCTAGCTAACGAGAACTTGATCATAGGATTGCATACTCAAGCATCCTTGTTATCCCATCCTGACATCTAGCTATCATATTAGGACTGCTAGAGAGGGCTAACCGCCAATTTAGTATGTTTAACAGGGCATATCATATTCGCGCATAGGCCTGGCTAGAACCCGTCGATCGATGTCCTCAACTCACTATCGGTCGACGTAGGCAAAGGTGTATCGGTCGATGTCCCAATAGGACCATCGATCGACACTCTCTCGTTATCAACATACTAACCGTTAAGACACGAGATCTAGCCTGTTAACCAGTGAAACATGCGACAGCTGATCACTGAGTTAAGCGATTGAGCTCTAACATATCATA
>NW_022610913.1:0-54671 GCF_000309985.2 Brassica rapa
GGATAGATGACTTTGACAAGGTTAAGTGTATTGGACGAAATTTACAGTTAAAACTCCGCGGAAAAAAGTTGTCGAGGCGACATTCCGAACCCATACTTCTATAAGTAGTGAGCTCTTGTCATTCATTTTCTTCACACCTTTCCTTCTTCATTTTCTTCAAAAACCTCTCTAGTTTCATAACTTTCCTTTCAACATGTCTTCCTCCCAAGGTGATAAAAAGGATTCCGACGTCGAGATGGGTGAGGCCACTTCTCCGGCTCTGGTTTCAACTTCTCCGGCGGAAGTGCCGGCTTGTGTTGCCGGTCATCTTTCTTTCCGAGAGAAACTAGTTCGTCGCCAAGCCGAAGAAAGAATAGAAAGAATGGCTCAGACTGGCTCCGAGTTTCCGTTCTTCCTCCGCGCAGGTCGTTGCCCGTGTCATGGGACCGGACGTCGCGGCTCCTCCCCCGCAAGTCCTACCTGCGGGATCTTCCACGACTCCGATCCTCGTCGAGGACAAAGAGAAGGCCGCTGACTCTATGCCTCCGCCTCCAGCCAGAAAGAAATCGTTCTGGCATTGCGTGCTCCTAGCGCTGTCCAGGCTACTCAGCCTAAGAGTCGGAAGTGGAAACTGGCCAAGAGCGGTGACGGGGAGACTTCGCAGCGAGGTGGGTCGAGCCTAGCATCGGGACTTCGCGGAAGGTTTGTTCTTTGTTTGAATTCTCGGCGTCTTCGTGCATTCTTTTCATGGACTTAGTCTTAAGAATTTTTACCGTTCGCAGTTCATATCGTTGATCGATGGATGATCAGCGAATGTGGTTCTGAGACCAGTCGTCTTCCGGGGAGTTGGTGGAGCTTCAGGGCAGATGGTCCGAAACCGAGGCTATGTTGACGGCTGTCGAGGACTCTCACTCTGCGAAAGTGTCGAAGCTCGAGGTTGCGATAGGAGAGCTTGAGAGGGACCCTCGGGAAGACGGCGAGTTCCTTGCTTAAGGAAAAGAAGGCCAGGAAGGCCAAATCCTCGGAGGTGCGTCGACTCCAGCGTCAGATCGAGAGTGACGCTGGACTAGCGGCCGCGGGATCCAAGAGGCTACGGATGCCCTTCGTGCGGAGTTTCAGGCTCGCTTGGCGAAGATTTCTGCTTCCCTGGGTTCCCTCCAGTGTATCCAGAGCAGGGATTTCGCTTTGGCGACGATTGAGGGCGGGATAGCCGTGGTTCGGTCGTTCCAAAGTGAGACTCCCCCGACCTTGGAGGCCGAAGAGGCCCGACTGTCCGGCTGAAAGGGAGATATGGCGGCCGAGGATGGCGATTTCGGTCTCATCCTGGCCGACCTAAAATCCGCTTGCTTCCTTCCGACGTGTTCAGAAGACCCAGAGGGGAAACATCCGATGGTCGGAGAGAACGGAAGCGACGCGGCTCCAGGCTCGGACGAGGCGGCGGGTGAAGAGGGGGCGTAAGTTCTGAGGGTGACTTGGGTTAGATCTCTTGCGAGAGATTTGTTTTTTTTTTTTATGTCTTTATGTTTCGGCCTTGAATGGCCTTGTTGTATTTCGGGACTGGCCGTGTGTGGCTTTGAATCCCTGCCGCTCCGCGGCTTTATAGTATGATAATCGGATAACGCTTTTTTATGAATTTGTGAATAGTGGGGAGGAAGGTGATGAGTTGTCGTCTCATATCCTTCTTCGATTGTGAAATGTTTTATTCGAGACCTGTTTCGAGAGTTCTTCCGCAAGATGTGAACTCTGCGGGGGTGCTGAAGGTGTTGAATGTAAACATAGAGGCGTGGTTTAAGAATCTCTTATCTTTCGATATCATGCCTTTGAGATGTTAGAGACCAGTGCGGTGGGTTTAGGGCAAGACCTAGGTTTACTTTCGGTTTAGGGATTGTGCGGTGACTAACCGGCTATCGTTTTTCCTGTCGCGATTTCTTCCTGATTCGTATCGATGTAAAGTCCGCGAAAAGTTCTCGGCTTATACGACATGTTTGATACGAATCGAGCATCTCTCCGGAGACCGGAAGTGCTAGACCAAAATTTCGGATTTCTTTTATAGCGCTATTATCCTTGTGTCGGATGTAAGAGAGTCATCTCCATGAGATGGCTATGTCTGTTTAGGACGTTTGTGAGCTTGATGTGATCAGCATCGGACTTGGTGGAGTGTGCCGTTGTTTTGATTAATTTGCGCAAAATAAATGTTAACGTGTGCATATATGTGCCTTTTTGCGGAGATTTCGTTTGCTTGGAAGCAACCAACTTTGAGGCATCTTTTGCGACGTCTCGCGATGCTAAAGGTTTGATTCTCCCAAGCGGCCGACTAATTTCCGAAGACCTTGTTGCGATTTCGCGGGTGAGGATGTTTTGATAAGTCGAAAACACCAAAAGTGCGGTAAGAAGTTTTTAGATTTTGTGGGAGTATACGAGTATACGTACCCACTCCCCCCCTTTTTAATGAGGGGGGGACAGCTGAATTTGCCTTTCGGCAAACTGCCTACGTACTCCTTGCGGAGATCAAGCCGTCTCGTAGTTCAGTGATTGCGAGTTGGTTTGTTTAGTGATAGTATTTTTTGAGATGCATCGCATTCCAGGTTCTAGGGATTTTTATGCCCTGCATGTTGGCTATTTCGTAAGAACCTGGTCGGACGACTTTTTCGATTTTATAGGGACCTTCCCAGTTTGCTCCGAGTTTTCCCGCGTTTCGTTCAGTGGTGTTTTGGAAGACTTTGCGAAGGACCAGATCTCCCTGATTGAACCTACGGTTCCGTACGTTGGAGTTATAGTATCTCGCAGCGGCGTGCTGGTAGTTTTGAATTCGGATGAGCGCTCGATCCCGGCGTTCGTTAATGAGGTCGAGATCGTCCAAGAGCATAACATTCTTGAGTTCCTCTCGTTCGGGTAAGAACCTTCTTTGAACACCGGGAAATTCTACTTCCACGGGAATCATGCACTCCGCACCGTATACCAAGGCGAAGGGAGTTTCTCCCGTTGCTCACCTTGGGGTGGTACGGTGAGACCAGAGGACTCCCTCGAGTTCGTCGGCCCACCTACCTTTTTTGGCCTCCAAGCGTTTCTTCAGTCCGTCGAGAATGGTCTTGTTGATTGTTTCAGCCTGTCCGTTGCACTGCGGATATCTAGGAGTTGACTTGTTGAGTCGTATCTTCCACTTTTCGCAGAATGCCTCGAATCGGGTGGAAATGAATTGAGACCCGTTATCGGTTACGATTTCGTAAGGAACTCCAGGCCTACAGATGATGTTTCTCCATTCAAAATTCTCGACTTGGACGTCTTTTATACTCGCGTACGAGTCCGCCTCTACCCATTTTGAGAAGAAATCGGTAAGGACTAGAAGGAAACACTTTTGCTTTGAATTATGCAGAGGTCCGACAATATCCATGGCCCAGCGCATAAATGGATAAGGCGACGTGATGGAGGAAAGAACTTCGGCCGGTTGTCGGATAGTTGGCGCATGCCTTTGGCATTTTTCGCATTTTCGTGCGAATTTTTCGCAATCTCCGATCATTGTTGGCCAATAGTATCCGTGGCGTTTGATTTTCACGGCTAGTGATCTTCCGCCGGAATGGTTGCCGCATGAGCCGGAATGTATTTCCTCCATTACTTTCCTCGCCTTTTCTCCTTCCAGGCACGTCAGGAGCGGTCCGGAGAATCTCCACTTGTAGATTTCGCCGTCCACTGTTACGTAGCGTGCGGCCTGTGTTCGGATCTTGCGAGCTGACCATTTTTCGGCGGGCAGTTGCCCGTCGATGATGTAGTCTCGAATCGTCTGAATCCATGGGGTATCACAACCGTAATCGGATTTCTCCGATGGTGGTGGTATCGTAATCTCTTCTTCCTCGTCGTCTTGACCCTCTATGAGATTGACAACGACTGGCGGTCCGATACTCGGATGTTCGATGAATTCGACCGGAATTACCCTTTTGAGTCCTGGATCGGAACTTGATGCTAAGGCCGCGAGGGTGTCCGCCTGGACATTTTCGGAACGGGGGATCTGGGTAAGGGCGAAACAGTCGAAGTCTTGAGCTAGACCTTGGACCAGTTTGAGGTACGCGTCCATCCGTTCATCTCTGGCTTCATATTCTCCGCTGAATTGACTGGCCACTAACTGGGAGTCGCAGTAAGCGTGGAGATTACGTATTTTTAAGCCGTGAGCCAAACGTAGACCTGCGATCAATGCTTCGTATTCGGCCTCGTTGTTTGAAGCATGGAATTCCAGTTTGAACGATTGTTCCAGGATCTCGCTCGTTGGAGATGTGAGACGGATACCCGATCCCCGATCCTTGCTTGGATGAGGATCCGTCGACGTGGAGGAGCCAGGTGGAATATGGTTCCTCGTTGATTATTGCTCCCGTTGGAAGTTCGCCAAAAAGTCCGCGAGCACTTGTGATTTTGCGGTCGTCCTTGGTTGGTATTCGATGTCATACTCGCTCAACTCGACCGCCCACTTAGCCAATCGGCCTGATTGACTTGGGCTACGCAAAATTGTCCGTAAGGGAAAAGTCGTGAGGATAACAATCGTGTGGGATTGGAAATATGGTCGTAGTTTTCGGGCTGATGTTACGACCGCGCATGCCAATTTTTCCATCAACGGATATCTAGATTCGGCATCCAGCAAGGTTTTGCTTATGTAAAAAATAGGTTTCTGCTCCCCGCGTTCTTCCCTGATCAGGACTCCGCTTACGGCTGTTGCCGATACCGCGATGTACAAGAATAAAGGCTCCCCTTCCACGGGTTTTGCGAGGACTGGAGGAGTAGCTAAATAACGCTTCAGCTGTTGGAAGGCGTTTTCGCACTCTTCCGTCCATTCGAATTTTTTATTTCCTCGCAGGACGTCGTAGAAGGGCAGGCACTTATCTGTTGATCGTGAAATAAATCGGTTAAGTGCTGCGATTCTGCCGGTCAGTCTTTGGACTTCCCGTTTATTCTTCGGCGAAGCCATCTCGATTAGAGCGTTGATCTGTTTTGGATTTGCTTCGATACTGCGGTTGGTGACCAAGTAGCCGAGGAATTCTTCTGATGCCACGGCGAATCTACATTTCGTCGGGTTGAGCTTCATGTTATGGGAGTTTAGTTGTGCAAAGCATTCTTCGAGATGTGACACGTGATCTCTTGCTTTGAGGGATTTGACAAGCATGTCGTCGATATAAACTTCCATCGTTTTTCCGAGTTGTTTGGAGAACATTCGGTTCACGAGTCGTTGGTAAGTTGCTCCAGCGTTTTTGAGGCTGAAGGGCATTACCTCATAGCAATAGGTTCCGCGATCGGTAATGAACGCAGTCTTCTCACGATCGTAGGGATTCATCCTAATTTGATTATAGCCTGAGAAAGCATCCATGAAGGATAAGAGTTCGTTGCCCGCCGTTGCTTCTACCAATCGATCGATATGTGGTAGAGGGAAGCTATCCTTTGGACATGCCTTGTTTAGGTCGGTAAAATCTACACAAACTCGCCACTTCCCGTTTTTCTTTTTGACTACTACGAGGTTGGCGAGCAAGTCCGGGTATCTTACTTCCGTTATCGACCCAACTTTAAGCAGTTTTTCAACCTCATCGTTTACTGCGGTAGCACGTTCGGGTCCCAGCTTCCGTCTTTTCTGTTTGACGGGTTTGAATGTTGGGTCGATATTCAGCTTGTGACATGTTATGTTAATGTCGATTCCTGGCATATCTTCCGCAGCCCATGCGAAAGTATTAAGGTTCTTTTTAAGACAGGTTATGAGTTCTGTCCTTAAAGGCTCGTGGAGATTGGCTCCAATCTCGACGCAGCGTTCTGGGAAGGCTTCGTCGAGACAGATCGTTACCACGGGTTCACAAGTTGGCTCGCGTTTTTCGTCTAGAGCTGCGAAGATACGAGATTGCCAGAAGAATTCCGCTGAATCCTGACTTCGCGTATCTTTGTTGGAGGTCTTTTTCTCCGCTTTCTTAGGAGTAATTTCGAGGATCGGTCTCTTTCGTTTTAGTTCCGCGGCGAAACAAACCTGTGAAACTCTTGGATTTCCCCAGATTACCTCGACTCCGTTAGGTGTCGGGAATTTGAGGCAAAGATGGTAGGTTGATGGGATTGCGCGCATGGTGTTCAGCCATGGCGTCCCCATGATAACGTTGTAAGATGCGGGGCGGTCAACGACTAGAAACTCTGTGATGTTTGTCACGGTTCCGGCTTTGACAGCGAGTCTAATCGATCCATAGGCCATGGTTGTTTCCCCCGAAAGTCCTAGCAGTGGGCTTGGGCATTTTGCGATTTCGGATTGACTGATTCCCATCTTTTCGAGAGTGTCTTTGAAGATGATATCGGCCGAGCTTCCGGTATCGATTAGCACTCTAGCGACGTCGATATCTCGAATCGTCAACTCGATAACAAGGAGATCGTTTCGAGGTTTGGCTCGATCGATTGTTTCTCCCCCCTTGAATGAGATGACGTTCGCGCACGTCGAATCTTGCATACCGTTCCTGATCGTTGAGTGGCTTTTGCGGGTTAGATTGATCCGTAAGTCCCCCTCCTTCTAGCGCCAAACTGTGGGAACCGAAATTCGCACTGTCGATTTCCGTTTAAATAAGGAAACTAGGAAAACCCTAACTTCCCAGAGGACCCGGATATCTGTTAATTACCACACGTCAAGCAATCAGAACACGAGAATGACAACGATAAAAATAAGAAATCAAAAAAGAGAGCAAAGTAGATCTTATTCCGAATCTGCGTATAAGCCTGGGCTCGAGAGCTGTCGGCGAGATTCCTAGTTCTAGCAACCGTAAGACGGCTAAACCTAATTGAGTCGCAGCTCGAAATAACAAAAACGGAAAGTTGCCTAAATCACTCTAAGTGCTAAGTTTGCTCTGAAAAAGTTCTCCCCTTCTGCTCCTCGCCTAGGACTCCTTATATACTAGCTCCAAGGTCGGTTTACGCTTTTACTCTTTTGCCCTTAAGCCGTCATAGCATAAAAATGGAGATATTCCATTTTTCCCGATCTTCACAATTATCTTCAAAACTTCCGTATTTATCCGCGGAAACTTGACATTTATCCTTCCTCGTGGGCCAAGCGTGAACCATGCTGTGGTTCACGGGCTTTTGGTTAGGAAAAATCGTAGGATGGGCCTCAAATCGTGTTTTAGGTCCCTTTGGGCCGTCTTCCGACTCGACACGTTTACTACGAGTTTTCCGCGGTTTCTAATCCGCGAAGTTTGACCGATGAATTAGAATAGCGGGAAACATGGACTGAGCTTGTTACGGTCTTCGGGAGATAGCATTCGAAGGTTTGACGAGAATGCAAGGACTGGTGTCGTATCGATGTTCGGAAAGGTTCAATCGCTAAACCGCGACCGAACTTTGGCTCGGGCCCAGTCGCTATGTAGCGACCAAGCGAAACGAGTGCTCGGTCGCTACGTAGCGACCGAGCTTCGGCTTGAGCTCGGTCGCTACGTAGCGACCGAGCGGGACGATCGCTCGGTCGCTACGTAGCGACCGAGCTTGGCTGAGCTCGGTCGCTACATAGCGACCGAGCGGGATGGACGTTCGGTCGCTGTGTAACGACCTATTTCGAGCTTTCATCGGACATCTCGATTCTTTCTTCCACCAAGCTTTTTCGTAAGGAAGAATCTATTTCGAAAAGTATTCTTCGGAGAAACTCTTATTTTCTTCTTCGGACGTTTTGAATGTTAAATTTGTCGTAACCGTTTTTGACCCCAACAATCGTATTCCGGTCCTGGTCCACTCAGGGACTCGACCGTTTCACCCTGACCATAGGTCCATATCCGAATAGGTCGTGGCCTGATCCTCATCCATTACTTGACTTGATCATTCTCAACCGTAGGTCAAACTCCGACTTGGTTGTACTACGACCATGGTCCTCTCTCGGACATGGTCAACTTTGGCTCTGCCATCTCGGCCGGAGCCAAAGAAATGGACTCAAGGACAGCGGAACTGTCCCTGGTTCCAGTTCAATCAGAAATTGATCAGACCTATCAGGGGGGACACCTTGTAGCGCCTGAAACACATCCTGGAACTCGGACACCAACGAATCCTCGCGTGGGTCTAGCAGAAAACCAGAACTGTCAGGCTTTGTAGTTGTAATTGTAGCCAAGAATGACTGACAACCCTGTTCCAGCATCCGAATCGCTCGAACTGCTGAAACCACTACTTTCTCTTGAGCATGACACAGACCTTGGTACTCTACCGGGTGAAGTCTATTCTCCAATTGCACACGACCCTTATGGCAATCGAGAGTGGCTCGGTACTTTCCCAATCAGTCCATGCCTAAGATCACTATTGATTCTTTAGGTGGACACCGACCAGATTCACAGGGAAGGCCTTTCCCTGGATCTGTACTGGGATATTCGACATGAGACCTAGTGAGTTCATGGCTTGCCCACTGGCTGCCCTCACTATCCCAAAATTATCACCTGCATCCAGACAGAACAAACCCTTTCCAACCAGTCCCGGACTCACAAAACCTATGTGTAGCCCTGCGTCGGAAAGTACGTGGGTTTTTCCCCATCGACCGTGAGGGTTCCTATCAGAGACCCCCATCAGAATCCCCTAGACCACGTTCTAGGTTCCAGACCAAGCATTACTACTTGAATGTAAAAAGATAAATTTAGAGATTGCCAGAGATCGAATCAAAGATCGGGAAGCTCCGTCGTCTCGTGACTGTTCATACACCCTCGGTGTTGTGGTTGGTTTGCCTTGGGACGCCTTGCCTGTGTCTCCACGGCCCTTCCACTGACTTCCTTGCAGCTTGGGACACTCCGATTTGAAATGTCCTTGCTTGCCACAATGGAAACAAGTCATCTGGCCGCTTCTACCAGACGGGTTCGGTCGAGGACAGTTCTGAACCCCATGGTCCATGCTGCCACAACAAACACAAGCCCCCTTGGCCTTCCAGCACTCACCAGGATGGGTCCGTCAATATTTGGAACACGCAGGTCGGCCACCAGAGGTCTTGCCTCCGTCCACCCGGTTCCATTTTCTCTTTTTATCATTAGTTTTGCCCGATGGGCCAGACTGTGGCTTAGCCTTAAGCTTTGCTTCTTCATCAAAGTTAGACTCCAACAAAGCCACCCGTTCCACTTGCAGTGGGTACCTAGATGAGTAGGATTTCGGTTTGATCACACATTTGGAAAACGTCCCATACCATTCTCCAAAGCGTCTTACTATTGCGAATGCTCACACCATTCACAACAGCAACTATAATATACCTCAATCCCCATCATACTAAGATATTTAACATCATGTTCTTCCAATGATTGGAACGAACATCCGAAGTTTCCTCATTCTTTCTTTGGACGGATTCAGATTGGAATTGATTCATTCCATCTGACTCGATCAATGGAAACCTACCTTAACTTATACCGAGTCCTAACTGATCCATCTGATCAGAAGTCCACTCGTGTACTGGTCATGTAGTGTATCCCTTGAGTCAGATTTTAATATTGCATATGCTTTACTTATTATGAACGACCATCAAGGGATAACACTTAACTTCAGTAGAATGCCGCACGTTTATTTCAACCTAAGCCACTCTCTGGTCCATGTTACTTCCCTTGTTTAGGTCATCCATAAACAAGTCTTGCATTGCTTCCATCCCTTCCAACCCGTCTATTACTTCTAAATAATAGATCGACCAACCTTTCTGTTTTTAGGTTCTTGCCCTTGGAAAATGTATCTTGGCTAAGCCGGTTCATCTTAGAATTCCCACATTCACAAGCATAATACCCTAGCTTACCTCAACTCTTTCTTGGCTCACCCCAACTAAGGTTTCATAGTCATCATAGATTTGGAAATAATTTCAGTATGGAACACATAATCATAGAGCGTTGTCCTAAACAGGATCAACCTGGCTCTGATACCAACTTGTAACACCCTGATCCGGCCGACTAGGCCGTGGTCGAAGCCTTACGTCGCTCGGTCCACTTCCTGGCCGAACCTCTTAATTTTTGCCCTTTATTTATATTATCGCCTAAAGGCAAGGGCTAACTTAAACCTTAGCTAAAGACTTCCCTAGTCATTAATAGCATAGATCCTTTCAACAGATACGCAGCGGATTATTCTCTAATTAACCATTGGTCTAAAACCAATCTAACATTTGTCTGGTCGAATCACCTTAGCCTTGGCCAGTTTACTCAGCTACCAATTAGCTTAAAGGTCAATCCTAAACCCAAACCAAGCCATACGATTCTGAGGTTCCATTCCCCTAAACCATTGTATCTAGATCTACATAAGTAATTGCTAGATCATACCTTTGCCACATCTATGGAGCTTATTAGCTCATCGGTCCTCCATTGACTTGAATTGCTCTTGCTTAACAGCTGGACCACGATCACTCAATGATCTTACTTAAGGTCCTTATCTTGACTCCTGCATCAAACAAATCCCCTAGGTACTTAGTCATTCAACCAACCATCCCCACAGACATAAGTAACCTTTGAGAAGTCTTCGAAAGGATAAGGATATGTATTTGGCCTATCTCGGCTCAAGCACAATCCGAAATCCTTTTGCCTTATAGGCAATAGTACCAAGTCCATCTTCTGGAATGACAAAGCTCATGAGATCCTAAGTCAATCAACCAACCATCCTCACATGACTTGGAACTGATGAGTCATCATCTGGCCTGACCGTCCTTGGGACTTAACCCAGACAACATATATGACTTGTTCATACCAACCGCTGCATTCATTAATCAGGTTAGTACCGACACCTTGAACCATCATTCAGAGGTCAGGTCGTACATACTCAACCATGATCAGATCTTACACGGCCTTCCTTGAACAATCACACTTAGGCTCAGTATCTATGGTCTACGACACATAGTACTAGCCACACACTTCGTCATGACACTTAGCCAATCTCGAAGCTATCAACACCAAGGTTGATATCTAGAAGCATCAAATCAATACTCTTACTCCAGCAACGTGAATATCCATACTAGTGTTTGGCCATCGAACCATCATCATGAAACATGATCCGACCACTAGACTTGATAAGCCATCGTCCACTTAGCATGTACTGATATAACCGGCCTTCCATTGCCATCATGTGGGTCTACGCCCTACATAAGGCATATGGCGCCTATCCGACTCACCAACCCAAAGTTGATTGTAAGATATCCCACTTAGCCTTTGCGGCTAGAACCATCCAACCATAGCTGGATCGTCCATAGTCTCGTCTAACCGTTTGGTTAAGATCTAGGTGCGATCGGCCAGTTATAAGTCCGGCCCAAAGGCTCACGGACGTTCTTACCTGATCCGACCCAAAGCCTGGATCCATACCACAGAGTAAGGCCCAAGACCAAAACGGATTGCCTTGCAACCAATCAGACCTTGCGACACAACACTCCGGTTAAACTAACCGTCTGTCCGTTCGACTATGCAGCCGCGGACTGTCCACTTGGTTCGGCCTAAGCCTTGAACCAATGGTACCGTTTGGAACTCACACCTTTTGGGAACTAGTACCCTTTGGACACACGTGCCTCTTGGTAACTCATGACCCTTGGCAACTCGCACCCATTCAGATGTTCCAACCATTCGACCTAACCGTCCGTAGGGACTGTCTGGTCTGTGCGTGTGTCCGGCCTATGGCCAAAGGACCACGCCTTAACCTACACAAGTCATGAACCATTGTGACTGTTCAGGGTAGGGTTTCAGCCGTTCAGAACAGAACAGAACCGCCCCTATCCAATCGGATCACTTGAGCCCAGTCAGATCATGCGCGCGCCTAACTCGTCGGTTATGGACCGCGACCGCATTACTCAACAAGAACCACGGTTATAACCAATCCCAACACATCAACAAGGCCACGCCAATGTACAGGAGGAGTAGAAGAAGAAATAGATGAAAAGAATAAGAAGAATAAGACACAATCCAAACGCCCATGGCTAGACCGGTTCAGACTGTCCGATGGTCTTTGCCGATGAGTTGGTGGTGACCCCACTGACCCTATCTGACTGAACCACGGGGTTGGAGTCCTTCTCCAGACCTTTCTCTATGCCTTTGGTATCCATAACCACACGGCCTCCTCTCTCCTAAACCGTTCTCCTTGCCGGAGATACTAAACCACCACAACCGAGCCTTTTCCGGCTTGGATCCTCGGTTCTCATTGGGGGATCCCTTTGTTTAGGACGTGTGTCCTTTGTCTCAGACAGAATGAGACTGAATAATACTGAATGCCTTGATCTCTGGTCGTGCATCCTATATATAGGCAACCAAAGGTCATGTGTGAAGGGACACATCCCTTCGAAGCATCCTTTTGGGACAGATCTTGGGCATCGATTACAATCAACGGTCCAGATCGTACCTGTTCGGAAATGGAAGGTTCCAGACCTTATAGGCACGTACAACCCAAGCCCAGACTTGATACCCAAGCCCACGGCCTGTCCACAAGAGCCCAACGACTCATGGACCACATGGCCGGACCTCATGGCCCGCCACTGACCCAGACCCGGGCCATCGGCCCGAAACCCGAACAGTCCGTCGAGCTGAGATGAGCTGACTCCCAGCTGCCTCAGCTGAGTGAGCTAGTAGTCCAGCTGGTTGAGCTGACTTAACTTGGAACGAGCTAGGCTGAGCTTGACCGAGCTATGTCTAGCTGATCAAGCTTCCCGTAAGCATCGCCCAGCTTATGTATAGCTTGTTCTAGCTGACTTCTTTCTCTTATAAGGTTAAGTCTCAGCATCCTGACGTCCTTAACCTTCTATCTTGGCCATGGAACGCTTGCCTTAAGGTCCTAAGACCGGCTGGTTCGTTTCCTCGAACCATGGCCGTCCCGACGGTCCTTATCCAGGATCGCGGATGTTACACACACGGACAGCAAAGGACGTCTTGTGTGTGCTGACGGACACCCACGGAGGTCATGTGTGTTCTGACGGACACCCACGGACGTCCTGTGTGTACTGAACAGACAGCCCACGTGGGCCAAAATCACCCGAACAGTCCACGGGAAGGGACAGCGTGCTGAGTCGAAGGACCAGCGTGCTGATATGTGCACTGATGGACAGCCACGAACGTCCTGTGTATGCTGACGGACACACACGGACACACAAAGACAGCCACAGACACCCACGGACGTCCTGTGTGTACTGAACAGACTGCCCACGTAGGCCAAAATCACCCAAACAGTCCACGTGAAGGGCCAGCGTGCTGAGTCCAAGGACCAACGTGCTGATATGTGTACTGATGGACAGCCACGGACGTCCTGTGTGTGCTGACGGACACAGACGGACACGCACAGACACACACGTACAGCCACGAACGTCCTGTGTCTGCTGGCGGAAACCAACAGACGTCCTGTGTGTACTGAACAGACAGCCCACGTGGGCCAATATCACCCGAACAGTCCACGGGAAGGGTCAGCGTGCTGAGTCCAAGGACCAACGTGCTGATATGTGTACTGACGGACAGCCACGGACGTCCTGTGTGTGCTGACCGACACACACGGACAGCCATGGACGTCCTGTGTGTGCTGAAGGACACATGGACGTCCTGTGTGCTGAAGGACACATGGACGTCCTGTGTGTGCTGACGGACACCCACGGACTTCTGTGTGTACTGAACAGACAGCCTACGTGGTCCAAAATCACCCGAATAGTCAACAGGAAGGGCCAACGTGCTGAGTCCAAGGACCAGCGTGCTGATATGTGTACTGATGGACAACCACGGACGTCCTGTGTGTGCGAACAGACACACACGGACACACACGGACAGCGATAAACAGCCACGGACGTCGTATGTGTGCTGACGGACAGCCACAGACAGCCACGGACATCCTGTGTGTGCTGGCAGACACCCATGGACGTCTTGTGTGTACTGAACAGACAGCCGACGCGGGCCAAAATCACCCAAACAGTCCACGGGAAGGGCCAGCGTGTTGAGTCGATGGACAAACGTGCTGATATGTATACTGATGGACAGCCACAGACGTCCTGTGTGTCCTGACAGACACACACGGACACAAACAGACAGCCACGGACGTCCTGTGTGTGCTGGCGGACACCCACAGACGTCCTGTGTGTACTGAACAGACAGCCCACGTGGGCTAAAATCACCCGAACAGTCCACAGGAAGGGTCAGCGTGCTGAGTCCAAGGACCAACATGCAGATATGTGTACTGATGGACAGCCACAGACGTCCTGTGTGTACTTAACAGACAGGCCACATGGGCCAAAATCACCCAAACACTCCACGGGAAGGTTCAGCGTGCTGAGTCCAAGGACTAACGTGCTGATATGTGTACTGATGGACAGCCACGGACGTCCTGTGTGTGCTGACGGACACAGACAGACACATACAGACACACACGTACAGCCACAGACGTCCTGTGTGTGCTGGCGGACACCAACGGACGTCCTGTGTGTACTGAACAGACAGCCCAAGTGGGCCAAAATCACCCAAACAGTCCACCTGAAGGGCCAGCGTGCTGAGTCCAAGGACCAACGTGCTGATATGTGTACTGATGGACAGCCACGGACGTCCTGTGTGTGCTGACGGACACGCACAGACACACACGTACAGCCACGAACGTCCTGTGTCTGTTGGCGGAAACCAACAGACGTCCTGTGTGTACTGAACAGACAGCCCACGTGGGCCAATATCACCCGAACAGTCCAGGGGAAGGGTCAGCGTGCTGAGTCCAAGGACCAACGTGCTGATATGTGTACTGACGGACAGCCACGGACGTCCTGTGTGTGCTGACGGACACACACGGACAGCCATGGACGTTCTGTGTGTGCTAAGGACACATGGACGTCCTGTGTGTGCTGAAGGACACATGGACGTCTTGTGTGTGCTGACGGACACCCACGGACGTTCTGTGTTTACTGAACAGACAGCCTACGTGGTCCAAAATCACCCGAACAGTCAACAGGAAGGGCCAACGTGCTGAGTCCAAGGACCAGCGTGCTGATATGTGTACTGATGGACAACCACGGACGTCCTGTGTGTGCTAACAGACACACACGGACACACACGGACAGCGACAAACAGCCACGAACGTCGTATGTGTGCTGACGGACAGCCACAGACAGCCACGGACATCCTGTGTGTGCTGGTGGACACCCATGGACATCTTCTGTGTACTGAACAGACAGCCGACGCGGACCAAAATCACCCAAACAGTCCACGGGAAGGGCCAGCGTGTTGAGTCGATGGAAAAACGTGCTGATATGTATACTGATGGAGAGCCACAGACGTCCTGTGTATCCTGACAGACACACACGGACACAAATAGACAGCCACGGACGTCCTGTGTGTGCTGGCGGACACCCACAGACGTCCTCTGTGTACTGAACAGACAGCCCACGTGGGCTAAAATCACCCGAACAGTCCACAGGAAAGGTCAGCGTGCTGAGTCCAAGGACCAACATGCAGATATGTGTACTGATGGACAGCCACAGACGTCCTGTGTGTACTTAACAGACAGGCCACATGGGCCAAAATCACCCAAACACTCCACGGGAAGGTTCAGCGTGCTGAGTCCAAGGACTAACGTGCTGATATGTGTACTGACGGACAGCCACGGACGTCCTGTGTGTGCTGACGGACACAGACAGACACGCACAGACACACACGTACAGCCACAGACGTCCTGTGTGTGCTGGCGGACACCAACAGACGTCCTGTGTGTACTGAACAGACAGCCCAAGTGGGCCAAAATCACCCGAACAGTCCACGGGAAGGGTCAGCGTGCTGAGTCCAAGGACCAACATGCAGATATGTGTACTGATGGACAGCCACAGACGTCCTGTGTGTGCTGACGGACACACACGGACAGCCACAGAAGTCTTGTGTGTGCTGACGGACACCCACGGATGTCCTGTGTGTGCTGACGGACACCCACAGACAGCCACGGACGTCCCATGCGTGCTGACAAACACACACGGACGTCCTGTGTGTGCTGACGGACACCCACAGACGTCCTGTGTGTACTTAACAGACAGGCCACATCGGCCAAAATCACCCAAACAGTCCACGGGAAGGGTCAGCGTGCTGAGTCCAAGGACTAACGTGCTGATATGTGTACTGATGGACAGCCACAGACGTCCTGTGTGTGCTGACGGACACACACGGACACACACGGTCACACAAGGACAGCCAAGGACGTCTTGTGTGTGCTGACGGACACCCACGGACGTCATGTGTGTGCTGACAGACACCCACGGATGTCCTGTGTGTACTGAACAGACAGCCCACGTGGGCCAAAATCACCCGAACAGTCCACTGGAAGGGCCAGCGTGCTGAGTCAAAGGACCAGCATGCTGATATGTGCACTGATGGAGAGCCACAAACGTCCTGTGTATGCTGACGGACACACACGGACACACACAGACAGCCACAGACACCCACAGACGTCCTGTGTGTACTGAACAGACTGCCCACGTGGTCCAAAATCACCCAAACAGTCCACGAGAAGGGCCAGCGTGCTGAGTCCAAGGACCAACGTGCTGATATGTGTACTGATGGACAGCCACGGATGCCCTGTGTGTGCTGACGGACACAGACGGACACGCACTGTCATGCCCCCAATCCTGAATAGGATTGTCGGCCAGCTCAATGAAGCTAGGTTCAGTTCACTCCAGCTCAGTCCCTACTAAGTCAGCTCCACTAGCTGGACTACTAGCTCACTCAGCTGAGGCACCTGAGAGTCAGCTCATCTCAGCTAGACGGACTGTCCGGGCTTTAGGCCGATGGTCCGGGTCCGGGTCAGTGGCGGGCTGTGAGGTCCGGCCATGAGGCCATGGGCTGTTGGGTCTTTGGACAAGGCCGTTGGGCTATGCCCAGGAGGCTTGGGGCGTGGTTTGGGCTTGTGGCCGACCCCAAACCCAATCAGAAAGGGCGAAGGGATGCAAGTGGCCGAAAGGGGACAACCCTTGGCCGATGGTGCCCATTCGCTAGCAAGTCATGCCTGTTCATGGGGCAAGACTTACCCCCTCGTTTTCTATAAATATGGGGGCTCTCTGGTCGATTTCATTATCCAATTCCAGAGTAAAATACTCAGAGAAAAACGTAGAGAGAAAGAAAGAGAGAAAGAGAGAGTTCCGGCCAAGAGAAAGGCCGATTGTGGTGGTGTTGTGTTCCGGGGACTCTGATCGTTTGAGAACTAACTCCGGTCAAGAATGGGAGATCAAGACAAGGAGAAGAGCATGGAGAACCCAGACGTGGTTCACAAGGTATGTGATGGGCCGTGGCTCCATCAGACCGAACGGACGGTCCATGCGACCGCACCGCGGCTCTGCTCAGTTCCTAAGTCCCATCCGGCTCTCCTTATCTGTTTCAATTCGTTTCTCTTCTCTTCTCTCTGGTTAAACACGAAAGGCTGTGTTGGTTGAGTCCAAGGGACACGTCCCTAGGCTTTGGCCGAACATAACCAAACCGCTAGCCTAGACACGGGTCGGTTAGTGGGATGATCCGATCGCACCAAGACTGGGCGGTTAGGACGAACGGTTGGGAATGACCCAAAAGGCACGAGTTGTCAAGAGTCATGAGTGTCCAAGAGGCACGAATGGCCAAAGGGTACATGTTCCAAACGGTGTCTTTCGGGACAGGTTAGGACCGATCCTTATGGATCAGCCTATGGCTTGTCTAGTCAAGACAAGGTCACGGTTTGTCTAAGCCAAGGTAGAGTCGCAAGGTCTGACCGGTTGCTAAGCTTCCGGATTAGGCTTGAGGCTTACTCGGCCGATTGGATCCAGGCCTAAGGCCGGATCAGGTAAGGAAGTCCGTTGGGCCATTGAGCCGGACTTCATTGGCCGGTCGCACCTAGATTCTATCCGGTTAGACGGATTGGTCTTTGGGGACGATCCGGATCTGTTCGTGTGTTCTGTTTATCTATTCTGGACTATCTATCTGATTCTAAGTCAAGGGGTGGTTGGTTGAATGACTTAGGATACGGTAGGTAGGTTCATACTGTTTATGATTGTGTTGACTGAGGTTTATCTAAGTTCTAGGAACCAAGCCAAGCATTGTAGAATAAATCTGTTCTATTCTCGGTTATGATTAATGCTTATCTGGTTGTGGTTTCAGGAACTAAGGATGGTTCTGGTCAAGCCAAGGAGCCGTGAAGGCTCGGTCAGTGAGAGGCTGTGTAACGTGTGGTTAGATGATGCTAGGGATGAACTAGTGATTGTCTATGAGACTGTTAAGAAGTTGTGTATTGAATCTCATGTTTCTAAGTAATACAAAGTTTATACATTGTTATTCCGCTGTGCAATCTATTCCTTTGTTTATGAACCTCATATTCGAATATGACTTAGTAAAGAAAAGACTTAGAATGAATCAGACAAGCAAAGAAATTAATAAGTAAGCATTCGTATCCAGTTGGGTCGAGAGACCAGGAACGGGTCTTACAAGTTGGTATCAGAGCATGCTTGATTCTAGGATAGTTGGGTTATGTAGTCCACACACACACACGCAGCCAGCTGATTAGGTCTCACGGTGAGGTTTGATTGCTTAGTCTAGGGATTGTTTTGTTCTGTGTATGTTAGTTTGTTTTGTACTAACATTGTCTGAATCCTTAGGCTGGAAAAAGCAAATCGGGAAAGTCCCGAAGAAGTAAGGGAATGGCCGGTCAGTCTAGCCGAGTGGCCGTGGACGGAACTAATCTGTCCGGTTTGCAAACCGATCCGGCCGCGGCTAACGCGGAAGATGTGTTGCCAACTGATCAGGCTAACCTTACGGGGACGCAACGGGATGGTCAGGAACATCAGGAGAGTGATGAGGAAGTGGAATCCTCGAACGCTAACCGTGATGGTGGCCAGCGTGAGAAAGTGGCCGATGGTACGGCCAATGTAACCGCAACACTGTCCAAAGAGGACTTGTTAGAGGCCATGAAGGTAATGGGGACTCAGGTGGCGGCTATGGCCCAACTGTTCACGCCATTAGTGAACTCCTCGGTTGGCCAAGCTACGCCTGTGGCTACGACCGCCCCCAAAACCAATGGTCCAGTTGTGGAAACGGTCGAGGTGATCGAGATTGATCCACCATAAAGGACCGGGAAAAAGGTGGACTATCTGAGTTTGCTTCAGCACATCTCC
The DNA here is from genome assembly GCF_000309985.2 of Brassica rapa. Taxonomy (NCBI): domain Eukaryota; kingdom Viridiplantae; phylum Streptophyta; class Magnoliopsida; order Brassicales; family Brassicaceae; genus Brassica; species Brassica rapa. Next base: position 19,007 of record NW_022610913.1, read on the forward strand.
CGTCTAGGGACGAAGCATTTCTCAGGAAGCACCGATCCTATTGAGGCAGACGAGTGGAGGAGTAGGCTAGTCCGAAACTTCAGCTCAACTCGTTGTCCCGAGGATTACAAGAGAGACATTGCGGTTCACTTCCTGGAAGGGGACGCGCATAATTGGTGGCTGGCTGTGAACAAGCGCACCAATGGAAGTCTCCAGAGTTTTGCGGATTTCGAAGATGAATTCAACCGCAAATACTTTCCTGCAGAGGCTTTGGACCGTCTGGAAGGTAGATTCCTAGACCTTACCCAAGGCCGCAGGGCCGTACGTGAGTACGAAGAGGAGTTCAACCGGCTCCGACGGTTTGTTGGAAGGGAACTTGAGGACGAGACAGTCCAGGTTCGTCGGTTCATTCGAGGCTTAAGGCCGGAGCTGAGAACCCACTGTTCGATCCGCACCTTCAGCACCGTCGGAGAGCTGGTTGAACGTGTAGCTCTTTTGGAGTCTAACTTGGCCGAAGAAGCCAAGCTTAAGACAAAGTCGCAGTCTGTCCCGACGGGTAAGATTAACGACCGAAAGAGGAAGTGGGACCAGGTTGACGGAGACAAGGCCTCTAGTGGACGACCTGAATGTCCCAAGTGTGGTAAGAACCATCCAGGTGAATGCTGGAAAGCCATGGGAGCTTGTGTGAGATGTGGCAGCTTGGATCATTCCATCCGAGATTGCACTCGACCAAGCCGGACTCAGGGCCAATCCAGTGGCAGCGGCTCTCGGACTTGTTTCCATTGCGGCCAAAGCGGACACTTCCAAAGTGAATGTCCTAAGCGGCAAGGAGGACAAGGGAAGGGTCGTGGAGACACGGGAAAGTCGACCCAGAGCAGGCCGACCACAACACCAAGGGTGTATGAGCTGTCCCGAGACGACGGCGCTTCTGGATCGTTTGATTCGATCTCTGGTAATTTCTGAATTTATCTGTTTACATTCAATAGAATGCTTGGTCTGGAACCTAGAGTGGCTAGGGGATTCTGATGTGGGTCTCTTATAGGGACCCTCATGATTGGTGGTGTGAAACCCACGTACTTTTCGACACAGGGGCTACACATAGTTTTGTGAGTCCGGAACTGGTCGGAAAGGGTCTGTTCTGCCTCTGTTCTGGGGATAATTCGAGACTAGTGAGGGCGGCCGGTGGGCAAATCATGCACTCATTAGGGCTCATGACTAATATCCCGGTAATGATCCAGGAGAAAAATCTGCCTGTAGATCTGATTGTGTTGCGCCTACAGAATCACGATGTGATCCTAGGCATGGATTGGTTGGGAAAGTATCGGGCCACTCTCGACTGCCACAGAGGATGTGTCCGGTTGGAGACTGGACCTCACCCGATCCAGTACCAAAGTCTGAATATGAGTCCGGCTCTGGATAGAGTAGTGGTGTCAGCAATCCGAGCAGAACGGATGCTTAGACGGGGTTGTGAAGCATATTTGACCACAATTACCACTATGGAGCACGGCAGGTCTGATGATCAGAAAGATCTAACTGAGGACCCGTTGGTGTCTGAGTTCCCAGATGTGTTCCGTTCACTACAGGGTGTCCCCCCTGATAGGTCGGATCCATTTACGATTGAACTAGAACCAGGGACAGCTCCGCTGTCCAAGAGTCCGTACCGAATGGCTCCGGCCGAGATGGCCGAGCTAAAGAAGCAATTAGAAGAATTGCTGGACAAGGGGTTCATACGTCCAAGTAGCTCTCCTTGGGGTGCACCAGTCCTCTTTGTGAAAAAGAAGGATGGTAGCATGCGTCTGTGTATTGACTATCGAGGGTTGAACAGGGTTACTGTGAAGAACAAGTACCCGTTGCCCAGAATAGATGAGTTGTTGGATCAACTCAAAGGAGTCAAATGGTTTTCTAAGATTGATTTGGCCTCAGGGTATCATCAGATCCCTATAGAGCCAAATGATATTAGAAAGACAGCATTCCGGACCAGGTACGGCCACTACGAGTTTGTGGTTATGCCATTCGGTCTGACCAATGCGCCTGCTGCATTCATGAAAATGATGAACAGCGTGTTCTGAGACTTCCTGGACGAATCAGTGATCATCTTCATTGATGATATCCTGATTTACTCCAAGGATGAGGAATCTCATCGGAAACACCTGAGAGCCGTGCTGGAACGATTACGGGAACACAATATCTATGCAAAACTCAGTAAATGCAGTTTTTGGCAGAAGAGCATTGGGTTTCTCGGCCACATTGTGTCCGGTGAGGGCGTCTCGGTGGATCCAGAGAAGATCAGGGCAATCAAGGATTGGCCTCGACCACGCAGTGCCACGGAAGTCAGAAGCTTCCTAGGGCTGGCAGGTTATTATAGAAAGTTTGTGAAAGGATTCGCAAGCTTGGCTCAGCCTATGACACGGTTGACCGGGAAGGACGTTAAGTTCACATGGTCTGAGGAGTTTGGGAAATGTTTTTCCGCGCTTAAGGACATGCTGACTAGCGCACCCATTCTGGTTCTTCCAGAGGCCGACCAACCCTATGTGGTTTATACGGATGCGTCCATAACAGGACTAGGTTGCGTATTAACCCAGCATGGGAAGGTCATCGCCTATGGGTCAAGGCAGTTGAGAAAACATGAGGGAAACTACCCCACCCATGACCTTGAAATGGCTGCGGTGGTGTTCGCCTTAAAGATTTGGCGATCATACTTGTATGGTGCCAAGGTTCAGATACTTACGGACCATAAGAGTCTTAAGTATATATTCACCCAGCCTGAGTTAAACTTAAGGCAGAGAAGGTGGATGGAGTTTGTAGCTGATTACGATCTGGATATCACCTATCATCCGGGAAAGGCTAATCTGGTCGCAGATGCCTTGAGCCGGAGAAGGGTCGATGTATCAGCTGAACGAGAAGCGGACGACCTGGACGGTACGGTTCGTGCCTTACGGTTGAACGTATCGACCAAAGAGTCTTAACCACTCGGATTAGAGGCGGTCAATCAGGCCGACCTGCTTACCCGAATTCGGTTGGCTCAAGGTCAGGATGAGAACCTGAACAAGGTTGCTCAGAATGATAGGACGGAGTACCAAACTGCAAAGGATGGTACCATCCTAGTAAACGGTCGGATCAGTGTTCCTAATGATCGAAGTCTAAAGGAAGAGATTATGAGGGAGGCTCATAAGTCCAGATTCTCGGTTCATCCTGGTGCGACCAAGATGTACCAGAACCTTAAGAAGTTCTATCATTGGATCCGTATGAAGGCAGATGTCGCGGAGTGGGTGGCCAAGTGTTCCACTTGCCAACTCATCAAAGCAGAACATCAAGTGCCTAGTGGGTTATTGCAAAGCTTGCCTATTCCAGAATGGAAATGGGATCACATCACAATGGACTTTGTGACTGGGTTCCCTACCACGAGGAATAAGAAAGATGCGGTTTGGGTTGTGGTTGATCGCCTAACCAAATCAGCACACTTCCTGGCTATCCAAAAGTCGGATGGGGTAGATCAGATTGTACGTAAGTACATTGATGAGATCGTCCGACTACATGGTGTGCCGGCAAGCATAGTTTCAGATAGGGATTCAAGGTTCACATCTTACTTCTGGAAGGCTTTCCAAAAGGCTTTAGGAACAAGAGTGAACATGAGTACAGCCTATCACCCACAGACGGATGGACAGTCTGAACGTACGATCCAGACATTGGAAGATATGTTGCGAGCATGTGTTCTAGACTGGGGTGATTCCTGGGAGAAACATCTACCTCTGGTAGAATTTGCTTACAACAATAGTTTCCCTAGTAGTATTGGCATGTCGCCATACGAAGCTCTGTATGGGCGTCCATGCAGGACACCCTTATGCTGGACCCAAGTTGGGGAACGCAGCATGATTGGTCCGGAGATTGTCGAAGAGACAGCCGAAAAGATCAAGTTCTTGAGGGACAAGATGAGACAGGCACAAGACCGCCAAAAGAAATATGCAGATCGAAGAAGGAAAGATCTCGAGTTCCAAGTAGGTGACTTGGTGTATCTCAAAATGATTACCTTCAAAGGACGAGTCCGGATTTCCAGAAGACGGAAGTTAGATCCGAGATACTTGGGGCCGTTCAAGGTCATTGAAAGAGTTGGGATGGTGGCCTACAAGTTGGACTTGCCAGCCAAGATGGACGCATTTCATAATGTGTTCCACGTCTCCCAACTTCGGAAATGTCTGACGGACCAAGACATCGCTCTTCCTGCCGTTCCAGACGATCTTGGTAAGAACCTAACCTTGGAAACGAGGCCAGTTCGAATCATAGATAGGATGGAAAAAGCAACAAGGAAGAAGACGGTCCAGATGGTCAAGGTCGTCTGGGACTGTAATGGTCAGAATATAATCACTTGGGAAACCGAAGCTAGAATGAAAGCAGAGTACCCAGAGTGGTTGGATCAGTTTGTTTCCGAGGAAGCATTTGATTCGGATGGACGAATCCATGCCAAGGGGGGGAGACTTGTCACGCCTCCAATCCTGAATAGGATTGTCGGGACGGCCATGGTTCGAGGAAACGTGCAAGCCAGTCTTAGGACATCAAGGCAAGCGTTCCATGGTCGAGAAAGAAGGTTAAGGACATAAGGAAACTTAGACTTAACCTTATACAAGCTAAGAGACAGCTAGGACGAGTAAGACGGTAACTGGACGAAGTGGACGAGTAGCTCAGCCAGCTCAATGAAGCTAGGTTCAGTTCACTCCAGCTCAGTCCCTACTAAGTCAGCTCCACTAGCTGGACTACTAGCTCACTCAGCTGAGGCAGCTGAGAGTCAGCTCATCTCAGCTAGACGGACTGTCCGGGCTTTAGGCCGATGGTCCGGGTCCGGGTCAGTGGCGGGCTGTGAGGTCCGGCCATGAGGCCATGGGCTGTTGGGTCTTTGGACAAGGCCGTGGGCTATGCCCAGGAGGCTTGGGGCGTGGGTTGGGCTTGTGGCCGACCCCAAACCCAATCAGAAAGGGCGAAGGGATGCAAGTGGCCGAAAGGGGACAACCCTTGGCCGATGGTGCCCATTCGCTAGCAAGTCATGCCTGTTCGTGGGGCAAGACTTACCCCCTCGTTTTCTATAAATATGGGGGCTCTCTGGTCGATTTCATTATCCAATTCCAGAGTAAAATACTCAGAGAAAAACGTAGAGAGAAAGAAAGAGAGAAAGAGAGAGTTCCGGCCAAGAGAAAGGCCGATTGTGGTGGTGTTGTGGTCCGGCGACTCTGATCGTTTGAGAACTAACTCCGGTCAAGAATGGTAGATCAAGACAAGGAGAAGAGCATGGAGAACCCAGACGTGGTTCACAAGGTATGTGATGGGCCGTGGCTCCATCAGACCGAACGGACGGTCCATGCGACCGCACCGCGGCTCTGCTCGGTTCCTAAGTCCCATCCGGCTCTCCTTATCTGTTTCAATTCGTTTCTCTTCTCTTCTCTCTGGTTAAACACGAAAGGCTGTGTTGGTTGAGTCCAAGGGACACGTCCCTAGGCTTTGGCCGAACATAACCAAACCGCTAGCCTAGACACGGGTCGGTTAGTGGGATGATCCGATCGCACCATGACTGGGCGGTTAGGACGAACGGTTGGGAATGACCCAAAAGGCACGAGTTGTCAAGAGTCATGAGTGTCCAAGAGGCACGAATGGCCAAAGGGTACATGTTCCAAACGGTGTCTTTCGGGACAGGTTAGGACCGATCCTTATGGATCAGCCTATGGCTTGTCTAGTCAAGACAAGGTCACGGTTTGTCTAAGCCAAGGTAGAGTCGCAAGGTCTGACCGGTTGCTAAGCCTTCCGGATTAGGCTTGAGGCTTACTCGGCCGATTGGATCCAGGCCTAAGGCCGGATCAGGTAAGGAAGTCCGTTGGGCCATTGAGCCGGACTTCATTGGCCGGTCGCACCTAGATTCTATCCGGTTAGACGGATTGGTCTTTGGGGACGATCCGGATCTGTTCGTGTGTTCTGTTTATCTATTCTGGACTATCTATCTGATTCTAAGTCAAGGGGTGGTTGGTTGAATGACTTAGGATACGGTAGGTAGGTTCATACTGTTTATGATTGTGTTGACTGAGGTTTATCTAAGTTCTAGGAACCAAGCCAAGCATTGTAGAATCAATCCGTTCTATTCTCGGTTATGATTAATGCTTATCTGGTTGTGGTTTCAGGAACTAAGGATGGTTCTGGTCAAGCCAAGGAGCCGTGAAGGCTCGGTCAGTGAGAGGCTGTGTAACGTGTGGTTAGATGATGCTAGGGATGAACTAGTGATTGTCTATGAGACTGTTAAGAAGTTGTGTATTGAATCTCATGTTTCTAAGTAATACAAAGTTTATACATTGTTATTCCGCTGTGCAATCTATTCCTTTGTTTATGAACCTCATATTCGAATATGACTTAGTAAAGAAAAGACTTAGAATGAATCAGACAAGCAAAGAAATTAATAAGTAAGCATTCGTATCCAGTTGGGTCGAGAGACCAGGAACGGGTCTTACAAGTTGGTATCAGAGCATGCTTGATTCTAGGATAGTTGGGTTATGTAGTCCACACACACACACGCAGCCAGCTGATTAGGTCTCACGGTGAGGTTTGATTGCTTAGTCTAGGGATTGTTTTGTTCTGTGTATGTTAGTGTGTTTTGTACTAACATTGTCTGAATCCTTAGGCTGGAAAAAGCAAATCGGGAAAGTCCCGAAGAAGTAAGGGAATGGCCGGTCAGTCTAGCCGAGTGGCCGTGGATGGAACTAATCTGTCCGGTTTGCAAACCGATCCGGCCGCGGCTAACGCGGAAGATGTGTTGCCAACTGATCAGGCTATCCTTACGGGGACGCAACGGGATGGTCAGGAACATCAGGAGAGTGATGAGGAAGTGGAATCCTCGAACGCTAACCGTGATGGTGGCCAGCGTGAGAAAGTGGCCGATGGTACGGCCAATGTAACCGCAACACTGTCCAAAGAGGACTTGTTAGAGGCCATGAAGGTAATGGGGACTCAGGTGGCGGCTATGGCCCAACTGTTCACGCCATTAGTGAACTCCTCGGTTGGCCAAGCTACGCCTGTGGCTACGACCGCCCCCAAAACCAATGGTCCAGTTGTGGAAACGGTCGAGGTGATCGAGATTGATCCACCATAAAGGACCGGGAAAAAGGTGGACTATCTGAGTTTGCTTCAGCACATCTCCCGTCTAGGGACGAAGCATTTCTCAGGAAGCACCGATCCTATTGAGGCAGACGAGTGGAGGAGTAGGCTAGTCCGAAACTTCAGCTCAACTCGTTGTCCCGAGGATTACAAGAGAGACATTGCGGTTCACTTCCTGGAAGGGGACGCGCATAATTGGTGGCTGGCTGTGAACAAGCGCACCAATGGAAGTCTCCAGAGTTTTGCGGATTTCGAAGATGAATTCAACCGCAAATACTTTCCTGCAGAGGCTTTGGACCGTCTGGAAGGTAGATTCCTAGACCTTACCAAGGCCGCAGGGCCGTACGTGAGTACGAAGAGGAGTTCAACCGGCTCCGACGGTTTGTTGGAAGGGAACTTGAGGACGAGACAGTCCAGGTTCGTCGGTTCATTCGAGGCTTAAGGCCGGAGCTGAGAACCCACTGTTCGATCCGCACCTTCAGCACCGTCGAGAGCTGGTTGAACGTGTAGCTCTTTTGGAGTCTAACTTGGCCGAAGAAGCCAAGCTTAAGACAAAGTCGCAGTCGGGTAAGATTAACGACCGAAAGAGGAAGTGGGACCAGGTTGAAGGAGGCATGGCCTCTAGTGGACGACCTGAATGTCCCAAGTGTGGTAAGAACCATCCAGGTGAATGCTGGAAAGCCATGGGAGCTTGTGTGAGATGTGGCAGCTTGGATCATTCCATCCGAGATTGCACTCGACCAAGCCGGACTCAGGGCCAATCCAGTGGCAGCGGCTCTCGGACTTGTTTCCATTGCGGCCAAAGCGGACACTTTCAAAGTGAATGTCCTAAGCGGCAAGGAGAACAAGGGAAGGGTCGTGGAGACACAGGAAAGTCGACCCAGAGCAGGCCGACCACAACACCAAGGGTGTATGAGCTGTCCCGAGACGACGGCGCTTCTGGATCGTTTGATTCGATCTCTGGTAATTTCTGAATTTATCTGTTTACATTCAATAGAATGCTTGGTCTGGAACCTAGAGTGGCTAGGGGATTCTGATGTGGGTCTTATATAGGGACCCTCATGATTGGTGGTGTGAAACCCACGTACTTTTCGACACAGGGGCTACACATAGTTTTGTGAGTCCGGAACTGGTCGGAAAGGGTCTGTTCTGCCTCTGTTCTGGGGATAATTCGAGACTAGTGAGGGCGGCCGGTGGGCAAATCATGCACTCATTAGGGCTCATGACTAATATCCCGGTAATGATCCAGGAGAAAAATCTGCCTGTAGATCTGATTGTGTTGCGCCTACAGAATCACGATGTGATCCTAGGCATGGATTGGTTGGGAAAGTATCGGGCCACTCTCGACTGCCACAGAGGATGTGTCCGGTTGGAGACTGGACCTCACCCGATCCAGTACCAAAGTCTGAATATGAGTCCGGCTCTGGATAGAGTAGTGGTGTCAGCAATCCGAGCAGAACGGATGCTTAGACGGGGTTGTGAAGCATATTTGACCACAATTACCACTATGGAGCACGGCAGGTCTGATGATCAGAAAGATCTAACTGAGGACCCGTTGGTGTCTGAGTTCCCAGATGTGTTCCGTTCACTACAGGGTGTCCCCCCTGATAGGTCGGATCCATTTACGATTGAACTAGAACCAGGGACAGCTCCGCTGTCCAAGAGTCCGTACCGAATGGCTCCGGCCGAGATGGCCGAGCTAAAGAAGCAATTAGAAGAATTGCTGGACAAGGGGTTCATACGTCCAAGTAGCTCTCCTTGGGGTGCACCAGTCCTCTTTGTGAAAAAGAAGGATGGTAGCATGCGTCTGTGTATTGACTATCGAGGGTTGAACAGGGTTACTGTGAAGAACAAGTACCCGTTGCCCAGAATAGATGAGTTGTTGGATCAACTCAAAGGAGTCAAATGGTTTTCTAAGATTGATTTGGCCTCAGGGTATCATCAGATCCCTATAGAGCCAAATGATATTAGAAAGACAGCATTCCGGACCAGGTACGGCCACTACGAGTTTGTGGTTATGCCATTCGGTCTGACCAATGCGCCTGCTGCATTCATGAAAATGATGAACAGCGTGTTCTGAGACTTCCTGGACGAATCAGTGATCATCTTCATTGATGATATCCTGATTTACTCCAAGGATGAGGAATCTCATCGGAAACACCTGAGAGCCGTGCTGGAACGATTACGGGAACACAATATCTATGCAAAACTCAGTAAATGCAGTTTTTGGCAGAAGAGCATTGGGTTTCTCGGCCACATTGTGTCCGGTGAGGGCGTCTCGGTGGATCCAGAGAAGATCAGGGCAATCAAGGATTGGCCTCGACCATGCAGTGCCACGGAAGTCAGAAGCTTCCTAGGGCTGGCAGGTTATTATAGAAAGTTTGTGAAAGGATTCGCAAGCTTGGCTCAGCCTATGACACGGTTGACCGGGAAGGACGTTAAGTTCACATGGTCTGAGGAGTTTGGGAAATGTTTTTCCGCGCTTAAGGACATGCTGACTAGCGCACCCATTCTGGTTCTTCCAGAGGCCGACCAACCCTATGTGGTTTATACGGATGCGTCCATAACAGGACTAGGTTGCGTATTAACCCAGCATGGGAAGGTCATCGCCTATGGGTCAAGGCAGTTGAGAAAACATGAGGGAAACTACCCCACCCATGACCTTGAAATGGCTGCGGTAGTGTTCGCCTTAAAGATTTGGCGATCATACTTGTATGGTGCCAAGGTTCAGATACTTACGGACCATAAGAGTCTTAAGTATATATTCACCCAGCCTGAGTTAAACTTAAGGCAGAGAAGGTGGATGGAGTTTGTAGCTGATTACGATCTGGATATCACCTATCATCCGGGAAAGGCTAATCTGGTCGCAGATGCCTTGAGCCGGAGAAGGGTCGATGTATCAGCTGAACGAGAAGCGGACGACCTGGACGGTACGGTTCGTGCCTTACGGTTGAACGTATCGACCAAAGAGTCTTAACCACTCGGATTAGAGGCGGTCAATCAGGCCGACCTGCTTACCCGAATTCGGTTGGCTCAAGGTCAGGACGAGAACCTGAACAAGGTTGCTCAGAATGATAGGACGGAGTACCAAACTGAAAGGATGGTACCATCCTAGTAAACGGTCGGATCAGTGTTCCTAATGATCGAAGTCTAAAGGAAGAGATTATGAGGGAGGCTCATAAGTCCAGATTCTCGGTTCATCCTGGTGCGACCAAGATGTACCAGAACCTTAAGAAGTTCTATCATTGGATCCGTATGAAGGCAGATGTCGCGGAGTGGGTGGCCAAGTGTTCCACTTGCCAACTCATCAAAGCAGAACATCAAGTGCCTAGTGGGTTATTGCAAAGCTTGCCTATTCCAGAATGGAAATGGGATCACATCACAATGGACTTTGTGACTGGGTTCCCTACCACGAGGAATAAGAAAGATGCGGTTTGGGTTGTGGTTGATCGCCTAACCAAATCAGCACACTTCCTGGCTATCAAAAAGTCGGATGGGGTAGATCAGATTGTACGTAAGTACATTGATGAGATCGTCCGACTACATGGTGTGCCGGCAAGCATAGTTTCAGATAGGGATTCAAGGTTCACATCTTACTTCTGGAAGGCTTTCCAAAAGGCTTTAGGAACAAGAGTGAACATGAGTACAGCCTATCACCCACAGACGGATGGACAGTCTGAACGTACGATCCAGACATTGGAAGATATGTTGCGAGCATGTGTTCTAGACTGGGGTGATTCCTGGGAGAAACATCTACCTCTGGTAGAATTTGCTTACAACAATAGTTTCCATAGTAGTATTGGCATGTCGCCATACGAAGCTCTGTATGGGCGTCCATGCAGGACACCCTTATGCTGGACCCAAGTTGGGGAATGCAGCATGATTGGTCCGGAGATTGTCGAAGAGACAGCCGAAAAGATCAAGTTCTTGAGGGACAAGATGAGACAGGCACAAGACCGCCAAAAGAACTATGCAGATCGAAGAAGGAAAGATCTCGAGTTCCAAGTAGGTGACTTGGTGTATCTCAAAATGATTACCTTCAAAGGACGAGTCCGGATTTCCAGAAGACGGAAGTTAGATCCGAGATACTTGGGGCCGTTCAAGGTCATTGAAAGAGTTGGGATGGTGGCCTACAAGTTGGACTTGCCGGCCAAGATGGACGCATTTCATAATGTGTTCCACGTCTCCCAACTTCGGAAATGTCTGACGGACCAAGACATCGCTCTTCCTGCCGTTCCAGACGATCTTGGTAAGAACCTAACCTTGGAAACGAGGCCAGTTCGAATCATAGATAGGATGGAAAAAGCAACAAGGAAGAAGACGGTCCAGATGGTCAAGGTCGTCTGGGACTGTAATGGTCAGGATATAATCACTTGGGAAACCGAAGCTAGAATGAAAGCAGAGTACCCAGAGTGGTTGGATCAGTTTGTTTCCGAGGAAGCATTTGATTCGGATTCGAGGAAGAATCCATCCCAAGGGGGGGAGACTTGTCACGCCCCCAATCCTGAATAGGATTGTCGGGACGGCCATGGTTCGAGGAAACGTGCAAGCCAGTCTTAGGACATCAAGGCAAGCGTTCCATGGTCGAGAAAGAAGGTTAAGGACATAAGGAAACTTAGACTTAACCTTATACAAGCTAAGAGACAGCTAGGACGAGTAAGACGGTAACTGGACGAAGTGGACGAGTAGCTCAGCCAGCTCAATGAAGCTAGGTTCAGTTCACTCCAGCTCAGTCCCTACTAAGTCAGCTCCACTAGCTGGACTACTAGCTCACTCAGCTGAGGCAGCTGAGAGTCAGCTCATCTCAGCTAGACGGACTGTCCGGGCTTTAGGCCGATGGTCCGGGTCCGGGTCAGTGGCGGGCTGTGAGGTCCGGCCATGAGGCCATGGGCTGTTGGGTCTTTGGAAAAGGCCGTGGGCTATGCCCAGGAGGCTTGGGGCGTGGGTTGGGCTTGTGGCCGACCCCAAACCCAATCAGAAAGGGCGAAGGGATGCAAGTGGCCGAAAGGGGACAACCCTTGGCCAATGGTGCCCATTCGCTAGCAAGTCATGCCTGTTCGTGGGGGAAGTACCCCCTCGTTTTCTATAAATATGGGGGCTCTCTGGTCGATTTCATTATTCAATTTCAGAGTAAAATACTCAGAGAAAAACGTAGAGAGAAAGAAAGAGAGAGTTCCGGCCAAGAGAAAGGCCGATTGTGGTGGTGTTGTGGTCCGGCGACTCTGATCGTTTGAGAACTAACTCCGGTCAAGAATGGGAGATCAAGACAAGGAGAAGAGCATGGAGAACCCAGACGTGGTTCACAAGGTATGTGATGGGCCGTGGCTCCATCAGACCGAATGGACGGTCCATGCGACCGCACCGCGGCTCTGCTCGGTTCCTAAGTCCCATCCGGCTCTCCTTATCTGTTTCAATTCGTTTCTCTTCTCTTCTCTCTGGTTAAACACGAAAGGCTGTGTTGGTTGAGTCCAAGGGACACGTCCCTAGGCTTTGGCCGAACATAACCAAACCGCTAGCCTAGACACGGGTCGGTTAGTGGGATGATCCGATCGCACCAAGACTGGGCGGTTAGGACGAACAGTTGGGAATGACCCAAAAGGCACGAGTTGTCAAGAGTCATGAGTGTCCAGGAGGCACGAATGGCCAAAGGGTACATGTTCCAAACGGTGTCTTTCGGGACAAGTTAGGACCGATCCTTATGGATCAGCCTATGGCTTGTCTAGTCAAGACAAGGTCACGGTTTGTCTAAGCCAAGGTAGAGTCGCAAGGTCTGACCGGTTGCTAAGCCTTCCGGATTAGGCTTGAGGCTTACTCGGCCGATTGGATCCAGGCCTAAGGCCGGATCAGGTAAGGAAGTCCGTTGGGCCATTGAGCCGGACTTCATTGGCCGGTCGCACCTAGATTCTATCCGGTTAGACGATTGGTCTTTGGGGACGATCCGGATCTGTTCGTGTGTTTTGTTTATCTATTCTGGACTATCTATCTGATTCTAAGTCAAGGGGTGGTTGGTTGAATGACTTAGGATACGGTAGGTAGGTTCATACTGTTTATGATTGTGTTGACTGAGGTTTATCTAAGTTCTAGGAACCAAGCCAAGCATTGTAGAATCAATCCGTTCTATTCTCGGTTATGATTAATGCTTATCTGGTTGTGGTTTCAGGAACTAAGGATGGTTCTGGTCAAGCCAAGGAGCCGTGAAGGCTCGGTTAGTGAGAGGCTGTGTAACGTGTGGTTATATGATGCTAGGGATGAACTAGTGATTGTCTATGAGACTGTTAAGAAGTTGTGTATTGAATCTCATGTTTCTAAGTAATACAAAGTTTATACATTGTTATTCCGCTGTGCAATCTATTCCTTTGTTTATGAACCTCATATTCGAATATGACTTAGTAAAGAAAAGACTTAGAATGAATCATACAAGCAAAGAAATTAATAAGTAAGCATTCGTATCCAGTTGGGTCGAGAGACCAGGAACGGGTCTTACACGCACAGACACACACGTACAGCCACAGACGTCCTGTGTGTGCTGGCGGACACCAACGGACGTCCTGTGTGTACTGAACAGACAGCCCAAGTGGGCCAAAATCATCCGAACAGTCCACGGGAAGGGTCAGCGTGCTGAGTCCAAGGACCAACGTGCTGATATGTGTACTGACGGACAGCCACGGACGTCCTGTGTGTGCTGACGGACACACACGGACAGCCATGGACGTCATGTGTGTGCTGACGGACACACACGTACAGCCACGGACGTCTTGTGTGTGCTGACGGACACCCACGGACGTCCTGTGTGTACTGAACTGACAGCCCACGTGGGCCAAAATCACCCAAACAGTCCACGGCAAGGGCCAGCGTGTTGAGTCCAAGTACCAACATGCTGATATGTGTACTGATGGACAGCCACAGACGTCCTGTGTGCTGACGGACACAGACAGACACACACGGACACAAACAGACAGCCACTGACGTCCTGTGGGTGCTGGCGGACACCCACGGACGTCCTGCGTGTACTGAACAGACAGCCCAGGAAGGGTCAGCGTGCTGAGTCCAAGGACCAACATGCAGATATGTGTACTGATGGACAGCCACAGACGTCCCGTCTGTGTTGACGGACACACACGGACAGCCACAGAAGTCTTGTGTGTGCTGACGGACACCCACGGACGTCCTGTGTGTGCTGACGGACACACACGGACGTCCTATGTGTGCTGACGGTCACCCACATACGTCCTGTGTGTACTTAACAGACAGCCCACGTGGGCCAAAATCACCCAAACAGTCCACGGGAAGGGTCACCGTGCTGAGTCCAAGGACTAACGTGCTGATATGTGTACTGATGGACAGCCACAGACGTCTTGTGTGTGCTGACGAACACACACGGACACACACGGACAGCCAAGGACGTCTTGTGTGTGCTGACGGACACCCACGGACGTCATGTGTGTGCTGACGGACACCCACGGACGTCCTGTGTGTACTGAGCAAACAGCCCACGTGGGCCAAAATCACCCGAACAGTCCACGGGAAGGGCCAGCGTGCTGAGTCCAAGGACCAGCGTGCTGATATGTGCACTGATGGACAGCCACGGACGTCCTGTGTATGCTGACGGACACACACGGACACACACAGACAGCCACGGACACCCACGGACGTCCTGTGTGTACTGAACAGACTGCCCACGTGGGCCAAAATCATTCACATCCGATGGATCATGATACGTTCGTACCTCTTGGATCACGACACGTTCGTACCTCTTGGATCACAACACGTTCGTACCTCTTGGATCATGACATGATCGCAGATCTTGGATCACGATACATTGCATCCTTGGGATCACGATGCACCCTTTGGTCATTGGTACCCTTTGGTCCTCGTACCCTTTGATACTTGCAACCCTTGGTATCTCGTACCTTTTGGTTACTTGCATCCTTTGGTATCTCAGAACCTTTGGTAACTCATGACCCTTGGCAACACGCAACCTTTGGCGACTAGTACCCTTTTGATCAAACCTATCCGCTATGGTTAGCAATCAACGTAACCAACCATGACCCCAGGGTCTATAACGTGGTAATATGGTTAACTATCACGTTCCATATATATATATATATATATATATATATATATATATATATATATATATATATATAGACATAATAATATAAAGAGACAGAGATAGAACCACTCACGGCCGCGATAGCCCTTACCGATCGGTCAGTCCGTCTCTCGGCTAACCACCCTTGGACCCTTGGTCCTTGGCGCCTATTTCCCTCCAGGAATTGGTCTTCCTATTGGCCTTAGTGACTTATAAAAGCCACGGCCTCATATGGCTAAAGCCATACTCACCATGAACCGGATCGTGCGCTTATGGCTTTGATCCTGGATTATGCCCTTCCGGCTTGGATCCTCGTTTCTCATTGGGGGATCCCTTTGTTTAGGACGTATGTCTTTTGTCTCAGACTGAATGAGACTGAATGAGAATGAATTCATAATCCCTGGACGTCCTCCCCTTTATATATAGAACCAAAGTTCATGTGCAAAGAATCACATCCCTTCGAAGCATCCTTTTGGGACAGATCTTGGCCATCGATTACAATCAATGGTCCAGATCGTACCTGTTCAGAAATAGAAGGTTTCAGACCTTATAGGCACGTCCAACCCAAGACAAGACCTGGTACCCAAGCCCACGGGCTGCCCACAAGAGCCCAACGACTCATGGACTACATGGCCGGACCTCATGGTCCGCCACTGACCCGGACCAGGACCATCGGCCCAAAACTCGAACAGTCCGTCGAGCTGAGATGAGCTGACTCCCAGCTGCCTCAGCTGAGTGAGATAGTAGTCCAGCTAGTTGAGCTGATTTAACTTGGAACGAGCTAGGTTGAGCTTGACCGAGCTACGTCTAGCTGATCGAGCTTCTCGTAAGCATCGCCCAGCTTCTGTA
This sequence comes from Brassica rapa, assembly GCF_000309985.2. Lineage (NCBI taxonomy): Eukaryota > Viridiplantae > Streptophyta > Magnoliopsida > Brassicales > Brassicaceae > Brassica > Brassica rapa. The sequence goes on from NW_022610913.1 coordinate 35,052, forward strand.
CAGCTTATCCTAGCTGACTTCTTTCTCTTATAAGGTTAAGTCTCAGCATCCTCACGTCCTTTCTATCTTGGCCATGGAACGCTAGCCTTAAGGTCTTAAGACCGGCTGGTACGTTTCCCTCGAACCATGGCCGTCCCGACAATCCTATCCAGGATTGGGGGCGTGATAAGTCTCCACCACTTGAAATGGATTCGTCCTCGAATCCGGTGATGATTATACCTTGTCTTAAGACAAAATATTCCAACCGAACTTATTCTAGTCTTGATCAGGGAATAGAACAAGCCTGATTCAGAACAACAAAAACCACTTCGATGATCAAATTCCTTTGACCATCGTTGTCCAAGTCTCCCTTACTTGATAAGGATTTAACCACAAACAATCCTATCAGGGGGTCCTTCTGGTTTTGCTTATGGCACCCTTACTGGTCTACTTCGACCACAGTCGAGGGTCCATCAAGCATTCATTCAAGTGATACTTGTAATTCCATCCAAAGACATTCCTTGTGTCACTAGACGAACTCTCCAGGTTGCGGTCCTAGTATCCAACAAGTCTATGTCTTTCTTTTGAATATCATCTTCTTCAGATTTTATTCTATCTCTGATCATAGTCCACGACTAGATCATAACAAGTCCCTAGGACATGCTGCATACTCGAGCCTTAGTACATTTGGCCAATCCCCACGCCACTCGATGTACCAGTCAAGTCCTCACGAACTCGTTCCAATCTTTACGATGCTCGTCCTACAACGAGCCTAACAGATTGTTATGGTTCTTTTGTCCTTTATGGACAATAAGGTTCATGACCTCAGCCAGAACGTACTGGATCATCCCCTTAACCAGCCGCAACCTTTTCAGGCTTGGCCACATTGCGATCTTAGTCCCTCCAGACTAAAAACGCCTCAGACTTGACCTCTGCCCTTCACTGGACTTTGTCATAATTCGATCCTGGTCCATTTATGGACGTGATCGTATTCCGGTCCTGGTCCACTCAGGGGCTCGACTGTTTCACCCCGACCATAGGTCCATCTCCGAATAGGTCGTGGCCTGATCCTCATCCCTTACTGGACTTGATCATTCTGTTCTCAACCTTAGGTCAATCTCCGACTTGGTTGTACTGTGACCATGGTCCTCTCTCGGACGTGGTCGACTTCAGCTCGGCCATCTCGGCAGGAGCCATCAGAAACAGACTCTAGGACAGCGGAGCTGCCCCTGGTTCCAGTTCAATCATAAATGGATCCGACCTATCAGGGGGGACACCCTGTAGCGAGCGGAACACATCTGGGAACTTAGACACCAACGGGTCCTCAGACAGATCTTTCAGATTAACAAAATTTGCCGCGCTCCATAGTGGTAATTGTGGTCAAAAATACTTCACAATCCCGTCTAAGCATCTGATCCACACGGAATGCTGACACCACTACTTTCCTTAAAGCCGGACTCAGACATTGGATCTCGATACCAACGAGATCCCAGACAGATCAACAGAATTGCTGTGCTCCATAGTTGTAGTTGTGGTAAAAAAATACTTCACAACCCTGTCTATGCATCCGATTCACTTGGACTGCTGACACCCCTTCTTTCCTTAGAGCCGGACTCAGACTCAGACTTTGGTACTGGATCGGGTGAGGTCCAGTCTCCAATTGCACACGAACTTGGTGGCAATCGAGAGTGGCCCAATACTTTCCCAAAGAGATTCATGCATAGGATCATCTCATGATTCTGTAGGCGCGTGGATATTTTTCTCAATCAGATCTACAGGCAGATTTCTCTATTGGATCATCACCGGGATATTTTTCCTGAGCCCTAGTGAATGCATTATTTGCCCACCGGCTGCCCTCACTAGTCTCGAATCATCCCAGAACTCAGACAGAACAGACTCTTTCCGACCAGTCCCGGACTCACAAAACTATGTGTAGCCTCTGTGTCGAAAAGTATGTGTGTTTCCACACCACAAATCCACTTGTGGAAAATATCTCAGTTCATGACCAAACCACAAAGAACGTCCCATAACATCCCTCATGACGTCGCCAATCACTTAATACTTCCACTACCATTAGGTACCTAGATGAGTAGGATTTCGGTTCGATCACATATTTGGAAAACGTCCCATACCATTCTCCAAAGCGTCTTACTCTTGCAAATGCTCACACCATTCACAACAGCAATTATAATATACTACAATCCCCATCATACTAAGATACTTAACATCATGTTCTTCCAATGATTGGAACGAACACCCTGAGTTTCCTCATTCTTTCTTTGGATGGATTCAGATTGGAATTGATTCATTCCATCTGACTCGATTAATGGAAACCTACCTTGACTTATACCGAGTTCTAACTGATCCATCTGATCAGAAGTCCCCTCGTGTACTGGTCATGTAGTGTCTCCCTTGAGTCAGATTTTAATATTGCATATGCTTTACTTATTATGAACGACCATCAAGGGATAACACTTTACTTCAGTAGAATGCTGCACGTTTATTTCAACCCAAGCCACTCTCTGGTCCATGTTACTTCCCATTTTCAGGTCATCCATAAACAAGTCTTGCATTGCTTCCATCCCTTCCAACCCGTCTATTACTTCTAAATACTAGATCTACCAACCTTTCTGTTTTTAGGTTCTTGCCCTTGGAAAACGTATCTTGGCTAAGCCGGTTCATCTTAGAATTCCCACATTCACAAGCATGATACCCTAGCTTTCCTCAACTCTTTCTTGGCTCACCCAAACTAAGGTTTCATAGTCATCATAGTTTTGGAAATAATTTCGGTATGAAACTCATAATCTTAGAGCGTTGTCCTAAACAGGATCAAGCATGCTCTGATACCAACTTGTAATAGCTCGATCCGGCCGACAAGACCGTGGTCGAAGCCTTACATCGCTCGGTCCACTTCCTGGCCGAACCTCTTAATTTTTGCCCTTTATTTATAATATCGCCTAAAGGCAAGGGCTAACTTAAACCTTATCTAAAGTCTTCCCTAGTCATTAATAGGTTAGATCCTTTCAACAGATACGCAGCGGATTATTCTCTAGTTAACCATTGGTCTAAAACAAATCTAACACTTGTCTGGTCGAATCACCTTAGCCTTGGTCAGCTTACTCAACTACCAATTAGCTTAAAGGTCAATCCTAAACCCAAACCAAGCCATACGATTCTGAAGTTCCATTCCCCTAAACCATTCTATCTAGATCTACATAAGTAAATGCTAGATCATACCTTTGCCACATCTATGGAGCTTATTAGCTCATCGGTCCCCCATTGACTCAAATTTCTCTTGCTTGACAGCTGAACCCCGATCACTCAATGATCTTACTTAAGGTCCTTATCGTGACTCCTGCATCAAACAACTCCCATAGGTACTTAGTCATTAAACCAACCATCCCCACATACATAAATAACCTTTGAGAAGTCTTTGAAAGGATAAGGGTTTGCATATGGCCTTTCTCGGCTCATGCACAATCCGAAATCCTTTTGCCTTATAGGCAATAGTACCAAGTCCATCTTCTGGACTGACAAAGCTCATTAGATCCTAAGTCAATCAACCAACCATCCTCACATGACTTGGAACTGATGAGTCTTCATCTGGCCTGACTGGCCTTGGGACTTAACCCAGACAACATATATGATTTGTTCATACCAACCGATGCATTAATTAATCAGGTTAGGACTGACACCTTGAACCATCATTCAGAGGTAAGGTCGTCCATACTCAATCATGATCAGATCTTACACGGCCTTCCTTGAAACACTTAGGCTCAGTATCTATGGTCTACGACACATAGTACTAGCCACACACTTCGTCATGACTCTTAGCCAATCTCGAAGCTATTAACACCAACGTTGATATCTAGAAGCATCACATCAATACTCTTACACCTGCAACGTGACTATCCATACTAGTGTTCGGCCATCGAATCATTGTCATGAAACTTGATCCGACCACTAAACTTGATAAGCCATCGTCCACTTAGCATGTACTGATATAACCGGCCTTCCATTGCCATCATGTGGGTCTATGCCCTACATGAGGCATATGGCGCCTATCTTACTCACCAACCAAAGGTTTATCGTAAGATATCCCACTTAGCCTTTGGGGCCAGAACCTTCATCCATTGACCATGGATTATGGTTCATACATCAATCATGTTGTACGGATTGCACTAGCCTTAAGGCCTTCGCTATTTCCTTACACTCATGTATTGACCTGTAGGACAACCTATTGCCATCATGTGGGTCCACGCCCAACATAATGCATTTGGTGTCCTTGTGACCATTGAACCACTCGTACCCTTTTCGGTCCCGTTCCGTTCGTACCCTTTCAGTCCCAACCCGTTTGTACCCTTTCGGTCACGAACCGTTCACATCCGATGGATCATGATACGTTCGAACCTCTTGGATCACGACACGTTCGTACCTCTTGGATCACGACACGTTCGTACCTCTTGGATCACGACATGATCTTTGGCAACACGCAACCTTGGATCACGATGCACCCTTTGGTCCTCGTGTCCTCAAATCCATTGTACATGTATCAAAAGCGAATAAATCAGATACAAAGGATTTAAAATTCATGGAAAATTCAATGAATGAAAAGTTTGGACAGAAACTTCTTTGGATGTTTGAACTCGTTTCCCTCAGGTATGTGCGGTTTCATGTTCCACGAACACAAGTCCTTAGACATTCACCAGGGCTTGCTCTCCTTGGAAACTGATCATGCTTATCATGTTCATTCAAAACAACTAGAGAAACCACATCAAATCTGCGAAAGAAATAATCAAAGGGTTTCTCTATCCTCATCATGAATGAAATCAAATTGATTTTTTGGCCTAAGCAATTTTGGTTCATTCCTTTTCTTAAACCAAATATCTTTCAAACCACAGCTCAATGAAAACAATTCAAGAAAATGTTTAAGCAAAACGTTTTTCAACCAAGTAAGATTTGTTTTTGCTTAGAAATTCTCGGTTTTAAAACATTTTCAAGATGAGCAGAGACAATCAACCCATGATCCTTACAGTGCTTTTGGTTTGGACAGGAGGTTGACTGAGGAAAGACCTTTGGTTCATTGAGGATCGGTTTTGGCTTAGGCCGCTCCTTTCTTGAGCCTCAATCTCCTTTAGAAGTCTGGTACTCGAGGATAGACAGACTGGAGAATCTCCGGTTTGGAAAATTCATAACTCCTTCCTCCGTGATGCTTTTCAAGTGATTCCAATCCTCAGTGAATCCTTGGTGAGTTGGATTTCCTTTGAAATTGAATTCATGACAAAAGACCTTCTGAATGTTGAGATATCCGTTTTTGACTGAACCCCTGTTGCTGGTATCTCCAAGGTAGCCGGTTTGAACAAAGCTTCTCCAAATCTCAGGCTGTTGGGCACGGTCAATGCTTTCATTTCTCAGAGGCTCAACCTGTCTTTCCTGGATACTCAAACAAACAAGTGCGCTTGAAGTTCAAAAGACAAAGGGGCAGGAGTTGTGTCGGGATCAAAGCAAAGATGGCTCTCCATAGCGATGGATGTTATGTTTGTTGCTTCTTCATCAAAGACTGGACCAGGTTCATCCTCCTCATCAAAGATAGGATCTTGATCTTCATCAAAAAATATCCTAGTGTCAAGACATGGTCCTTGATGTGGTAAATCTAGTGGCTCTTCCTCCAAAACCTGTGGAGAGAAAACAAGACTACTCGGATGCTCCGGTTGCAAAATGGTTAGTTCTACAATTGCATGTTCAATATCAGTTGCAAACTCAGGTTCAAGAGAAGGAAGATCACAATTTTTCTCACAAGAAAACAAGCTTTCAATTGGCTCTTCATCATATTCATCATAGATGGGTAAAGAATCTGAAAAATCTTTCAACTCCTCAACATGGATTTCAGATTTACCTTTGGATTTCTTGCTGATGAATAAGGATGGCTCAGCTACAGGTGCACGTGTGGATATGCTCTTCTTATGGGTCTGGTTGACGTCCTTGAGGGTTTTCACCACTTCCTCCACAAAGTTATCACAAAACTCTTGGACATCAAACTGAAGCAAACATCTCTTTGGATCAGCTTCACCTTGGGACGACTTGAAAGGTTCATTGCACCTCCTGTTTGGCATATCTTGCACACTAACAAACTCATCAAAATTATTCAAAGAATATTTAAATGAAGATTGAGAGATAGTTTGTTGTGGGGATTTCTCCTTGCTACTTTCCCTTTCAAGACCAAACATCATAACCTGAAAATCTCAACACAAAATTAGAAAATAAAACCTCACTCTCTCAAGTGTTTAATCTCACCCACTCAAGTGTTTCTCTCAGATTTAGGTGATCACACACAAGTTTCTACTCAATTTTCTAAGAAGAACACATCAAAGAATCCCAATGGACAAAATCCAAGCAAACACAAGATAATTTTAAAAGAGAGAAAGATAAGAGATTTTGGTTTTGGGAATCCGTTTTAACCACCTCAAAGGCTGGATTTCTCCTCAGCCAGCAGGCTTTCTCTTCCACCACCAATCCCCAAATGAAAAACTTTTTTTTTATAGATAGAGGATGGTAATGAGGGGTCCGGATTCAAGATGGATAGAAGAAGAAGTGTTTATGATTTAGAAATGGAAGATGAGAAAGATGAATGATTTAGAAGATACCAAACGAGCGGCTCTGATACCACTTGAAGGACCCTAAGATCGGCTCACTCAAATGGATCAGATTTGGATATGAACTCCGGATGGAGAACTGGATGGATTGAAGGGTCGCACGAAGGTTGCGGAAAGGCCTTCGATATTCCCGACTCCAAATGGTGCTTGATATCAATCACAAGACCACCAAGTGAAGGATATCTGGTCGTTGCTTGATATGACTCACAAGACCAACGATTTGAGGAAGTGTTTACTTGGATATGACTCACCAAGAAACTAAAAAAAGTTCTAAACGAAGAACAAAGAGTTTAACTCAAACTTTAGACAAAATCGATTTCTGATTTATTAAAATGAAAGAGTTTCATACTTATAGAGTTTTGTAGATCTAGGAATTAAATAGAAAAGTAGATCTAGATCTAGATCTAGTCATTAAACAAAATAAAGACAGATTATTAAATGTGACTGATCGGCTTCTGTCCAGGTTCGTTGTATCCTGAAGCAGGGACCGCGGTAAGGAGAAGGACGGATGTGGGACTGTCCGTATGAGCCACCATGTCCGGATCATGAACCAGACTGGACCAAGTGTGTCCTATGTCTTCAGAAAGGTGAAGGATCCTTGCCTTAGTGAAACTTGGCTCATCAAAGTGCGTGAACTGATCAAAAGGGTAGATCAGTCCATCAGTATGGTTGCCGGTACGTGCAGTATGGGCCAATCGAGCCAAAACAGAGAAGTCTCGATCATTTTGTGAAACCTCATGATCCAAGTCAAGTCTGGCATGATCTTTCTCAAGTCTGAGATGATCTTTCTCAAGTCTGGCATGATCTTTCTCAAGTCTGGCATGATCCAAGTCAAGTCTGGCACGGTGAAAAACATGAACCTCGGTTGAAATGTTCAGAACGTCTTGAACTCCATGCTGAGCTGGTTCCATGTAATGATCCGTGGACTGCGGCACATCAACGAGTTCCAAAGGTTGTGAGTTGCCAAAGGGTGTAAGTAACCAAGCGTTACGGACGACAAGAGGTACGAGGACCAATAGGTACCAAGGACCGAAGGGGTGCATGTTCCAAACGGTGCCTGTTGAGACAGGTCGTGTCCGTTCCTTAGGGATCAGACCATGTCTTGTCCGTCGAGACAAGTACACGGTTCGTCTAAGCCAGGGTAAGAGTCGCAAGGTCCGATCGGCCGTTTGGCCTACTCGGATTGGGTGTGAGGCTTACTCGGCCGTTGGATCCAGGCCCAAGGCCGGATCAGGTAAGAAAGTCCGTTGGGCCATTGAGCCGGACTTCATCTAGGCCGGTCGCACCTAGATTCTATCCGGATGGACGGATTGGTCTTCGGGACGATCCGGACTGTTCGTGTGTTCTGTTTATCTATTCTGGACTGTCTATCTGATTCTAAGTCAAGGGGTGGTTGGTTGAATGACTTAGGATTCGGTAGGCAGGTTTATATATTTTTATGATATTGTCCGAGGTTTATCTATGTTCTAGGAACCAAGCCAAGCATTGTAGAATCGACCGTTCTATTTTCGGTTATGATTAATGCTTATCTGGTTGTGGTTTCAGGAACTAAGGATGGTTCTGGTCAAGCCAAGGAGCCGTGAAGGCTCGGTCAGTGAGAGGCTGTGTAACGTATGGTTAGATGATGCTAGGGATGAACTAGTGATTGTCTATGAAACGATTAAGAAGTTGTGTATCAGATCTCATGTTTCTAAGTAATACATTTTACACATTTATATTCCGCTGTGCTATCTGTTCAATTGTTTTAGAACCTCGGATTCGAACATGACTTAGTAAATGAAAGACATAAAATGAATCAAGCAAGGGATTGATTAAGTAGAAAATGGGCCCAGTTTCGTCGAGAGGCCGGATTCGGGTGTTACAGACCCGGACGGGATTCCGCTGGTTAAAGAGTTTGAGGATGTGTTTCGGGCACTACAGGGCATTCCCCCTAATAGGGCTGACCCGTTCATAATAGAACTAGAACCAGGGACGGCCCCAATGTCCAAAAGTCCATATCGTATGGCTCCGGCCGAGATGGCCGAGCTAAAGAAGCAACTGGAAGAGTTGTTGGACAAAGGGTTCATACGACCAAGTGTCTCGCCTTGGGGAGCACCAGTTCTTTTTGTGAAGAAAAAGGATGGTAGCTTAAGGCTGTGTATTGATTACCGAGGGTTGAATAGGGTTACTGTGAAGAACAAGTACTCATTACCCAGAATTGATGAGCTGTTGGATCAGCTCAAAGGGGCCAAATGGTTTTCCAAGATTGATTTAGCCTCAGGGTATCATCAGATCCCAATTGAGCCTAATGATATCAGGAAGACGGCGTTCCGGACCAGGTACGGGCACTATGAGTTTGTGGTTATGCCATTTGGTCTAACCAATGCACCAGCTGCATTCTTGGATGAATTTGTAATCATCTTCATAGATGACATACTTGTATATTCCACAAAAAAGGAAGACCATGAGAAGCATCTCAGGGCCGTACTAGGACGTTTGAGGGAACATAAACTCTTTGCCAAACTAAGCAAGTGTAGTTTCTGGCAGAAGAGCATTGGGTTCCTCGGACACATTATGTCTGATCAGGGGGTGTCAGTAGATCCAGAGAAGGTTCAGACTATACGAGATTGGCCGCAGCATAGGAATGCTACTGAGGTTAGGAGTTTCCTAGGGCTGGCCAGCTACTACAGAAAGTATGTCAAGGGGTTTGCCAGTTTGGCTCAACCCATGACACGACTTACAGGCAAGGATGTGAAGTTTGCCTGGAATGAAGGGTGTGAGAAGTGTTTCTCAGCTCTAAAGGATATGCTGACGAATGCACCAATATTAGTATTGCCGGAGGCAGATCAACCTTATGTGGTCTATACGGATGCGTCCATCACTGGGTTGGGGTGTGTCCTGACTCAACATGGGAAGGTGATTGCTTATGCTTTGAGACAGCTGAGAAAGCATGAAGGGAATTATCCGACCCATGATCTAGAGATGGCGGCCGTGGTGTTTGCTTTGAAGATATGGAGATCGTATATGTACGGAGCCAAAGTCCAGATTCTCACTGATCATAAGAGCTTGAATTACATTTTCGCTCAGCCTGAGTTGAACTTGAGACAAATAAGATGGATGGAGTTTGTTGGTGATTATGATCTGGACATAGTATACCATCCAGGCAAGGCAACCTAGTGGCTGATGCCTTAAGCCGGAGACGGGCAGAGGTCTCGGCCGAAAGAGAAGTGGATGAACTATAAGGGATGGTTCGGTCATTACATCTAAATACCTTGGTTGGACGTGATGAGCCATTGGGATTAGAGGCAGTGAATCAGGCCGATCTACTTACCAGGATACAGCAGGCCCAGAGTTTGGATGAGAACTTGCAGAAAGTGGCTCTTAACGACAAGACGGAGTATCAGATCACAAGCAACGGAACAATCTTGGTGAATGGCCGAGTAAGTGTTCCAAAAAGCAAGGAGCTTAAAGAAGAGATTATGATTCAGGCTCATAAGTCAAAGTTCTCAGTCCAACCTGGGCTGAATAAGATGTATAGGGATTTAAAAAGGTACTATCACTGGGTAAGGATTAAAACAGATGTGGCCGAGTGGGTGGCGAGGTGTCCTACTTGCCAGTTTGTGAAGGCCGAACATCAAGTGCCCAATGGTATGCTCCAGAATCTCCCCATACCAGAGTGGAAGTGGGATCACATCACAATGGATTTTGTGACCGGTTTTCCTACGACCAGGAACCAAAAGAATGCGGTTTGGGTGGTGGTTGACAGACTAACCAAGTCGGCCCACTTCTTACCAATACAGAAAGGAGATGGAGTGGATCAGATCGTGAGGATTTACTTGGACGAGATTGTACGTCTGCATGGAGTGCCGGCTAGTATTGTCTCGGACAGAGACCCTAGGTTCACCTCTTACTTCTGGCAGGCTTTTCAAAAAGCCTTAGGAACAAGAATGAACATGAGCACAGCCTATCATCCTCAGACGGATGGGCAATCAGAGAGGATAATCCAGACATTGGAGGACATGTTAAGGGCCATGGTGTTGGATTGGGGCGACTCTTGGGAAAAGCATCTACCCTTGGTCGAGTTTGCCTATAACAACAGTTTCCATACTAGCATTGGGATGTCACATTATGAAGCACTGTATGGACGGCCTAGAAGGACACCATTATGCAGGACGCCATTATGCTGGACCCAAGTGGGGGGGGAGGAGCATGTTGGGTCCTGAGATAGTGGAAGAAACCACTGAGAAAATAAGGTTCTTAAAGGAGAAAATGAAAGAAGCACAGGATCGTCAAAAGAGTTATGCAGATAGACGGATGAAACATCTTGAGTTTGAAGATGAAGACTTGGTCTATCTCAAGATGATCACATTCAAAGGAAGGGCTAGAGTTTCTGGCAGAAGAAAACTAGACCCTAGGTACTTGGGTCCATTCAGAATCATAGAAAGAGTTGGGGAGTTGGCTTATAAGTTGGAACTGCCACCAGCCATGGATGCGTTCCATAACGTGTTTCATGTGTCCCAACTCCGAAAATGTTTGTCTGATCAGGACATAGTACTACCCGAGATCCATACAGATTTGGGTAAGAATCTGACTCTAGAGACGAGGCCGGTCCTCATAGTGGATCGAACAGAAAACCATTCCCATGATCAAGGTCGTGTGGGAATACAATGGCAAGGATGAAATCACTTGGGAAACAGAGGTCGTGTGCTGACGGACACACACGGACAGCCATGGACATTATGTGTGTGCTGACGGACAGCCACGGACGTCCTGTGTGTGCTGGTGGACACCCACAGACGTCCTGTGTGTACTGAACAGACAGCCCATGTGGGCCAAAATCACCCAAACAGTCTGTCATGTCCCCGGTCCGAGATAGGATCGTTGGGACGAGCCATGGTGCGGGGAGACGCACCAGTCAGGTCATTAGACCAGTAGACAAGCGTATCATGGCTCAGACATAGGGTTAAGGGCATCAAAGTGTTGAGACTTAACCAGGGTGAAGAAAGAATGGGTTTAATAGAGCTGGACGAGTGATGTGGGAGCTGGACGGGGCCGAGCTTGGGCAGCTCAGGGAAGCTTAATGGGAGCTTAGTCAGTATGCATCAGCTCGTGGAGCTATAAGGACTAGCTCACTCAGCTGGGACCAGCTAGTAGTCAGCTCAACTCAGTTGGGCCGAGTGTTCATGTCCGGGACCGTTGGGGCGGTTAAAAGGATGGTTATGGTGGTTCGGTTAGATGGTGCGGCCACGGTATGGACGGTCAGTTAAAGGTCTTGGCCTTGGTTTCAGGATAGAGAACCGGCAGGGACAGGAGCAGTTGGAGGTAGTTGAGGACCGGTTGGGGGCAGTTATTGCCGAACGGTTGCAAGGGAGAGAGAGACACCTTTTCGGTTACAACTCCCACCCCTTCGGCCCCATGGCAGTTCCGACTCCCTCTCTCTATAAATACTGAGCCCTGGATCCAGAATTTGACACAGAATTCTTGAGGGGAACCTCTGCCAAAATCGTGAGAGACAAACACCAAAAAGAGAAGAGAGAACCGACGATCCAAGGAGAGAACCGGCGAGAGGCTTGGCTGTTCCAGGAGAAACCGGATCGTGGGAAGCAAGGCCTGAGGAGATGGATACCAGACAGAGAGACAGAGAGAAGGACAAAGTGAAGGAGATGGCGCCTGGGGAGAGAACACCTAAGGTCAGTGGTGTGGACGGCAAGCGATCGGCCTTAGCCGGCTGATGATTCGATCGGGCTTGTGGCCGGTTTGCTATGCGCCTACATCTACTCTCTCTATCTCTTTAGATTTGCTTGTCCTATCAGATTATTGTGTTTGTTTGTTCTGGTCATACAGGGAACACAGAACCAAGGCCCTGGCCGGTTCAGTATCCAAGTCCTTGGCCTTTGGCGGGACTATTCATGGTCGGATTTGGACGTTCTAGTGTGTTTCATTGGAAACTGTTTATGGGAATCTCTTAGTTGGGATTTATCAAGGATTATCATGAATTTTAATTAGTTTTTGGGAATTTATTTGAGTATGTTGGTTTGGACAGGTTATAGATTCTAAGTAGCCGAACCATGCTTATCTAGACTTGATGTTAGGATATCGGCCATATGAATGTGCATTGTGTCTTGTGTGGTTTCAGGATCGGACATGGACCGTGGTAAGGGAAAGGCACCGTGAAGACTCAGGCCATGGGAAGATGTGTGGTGAATGGGTCATTGTAGATAGATGTGAAATACTGATAGCCTATTGTGCAACTTGTGAACTTATGTTAGACTAAGTGTGTATAACTTATTAGGACGAACCTAAGAATGATGTATGAATCTCAGTTTATATTTATACAATTGATTTTCCCCTTATGTTTCCTTGTTTAGATTGATTGTATTGAACCTCAGTTGAATTGAATTTAGAAAGATAAGACTTAAAACTTGGTTCACTCGGACTTAGATTGAAAGGTTAAGGCCGCAGATCAGTTTGGGCTTAAGAGCCGAGATCGGGTCTTACAAGTTGGTATTAGAGCATGCTTGATTCTTGGATTGGTTTGGGTTATGTGTTCACTACACGTCCGGCTGCTTGGTCTCACGGGTTGTTTGTGTTTGTTTGTTTGGTTTGATGTTGTTTTGCTTAGTTCTAATCATGAGATGAGGTTTATACGTTTGGACTAACACTAAGTGTTTTTGCCTAAGGGAACTAAGCAGACTAAGTCCCGGAAGGGCAAGGAAGCGGCTGGTGGTTCTGGACCGGTCATAGGAGATGGGGCCAACCCCACTCAAGTGTTACCAACCCAGACGGGGCTGGTTAATGAGAAGACCGGGGAACCCTTCGCGACGTTCCTGCCTACTGAGGTTCAGGTTGATAACCTGGGTGAGCAACAACAAGAGGGGAGGAGGAAGGTGATTCCTCCCATGTAGGAGACGAGACCGGACCTGGAGATGGGGCGGAGGAGTTGGCCAAGCCATCAATGCGGGAGGTGACGGATGTGGTTAAGGCCATTGGCACTCAGATGTTGGCTTTCACGCATGAATTTACCCCTTTTTTGAACTCATCGGTTGGCCAGATCACCCCAGCTCAGGCCACGGTTCAGACAACTCAGAGAGCAGCTAGGACAGCTGGGACAGCATCTGGTGTAGCTCGTGCAGCTGCACAAGTAGCTCGAACAGCTGCCAGGACAGCCGAGGACCGAGCTTCGGTCAAAGCTGAGGTAATGGAGATTGATCCACCAGCTCATCCAGTTAGGAGAGTGGATTACTTGATCCTTCTAGCTCACATCTCCAAGCTGGGTACGAAGCAGTTTGCTTGTAGTTCTGATCCCATTGAGGCAGACGAGTGGAGGAGCAGATTGGCTCGGAATTTCAGCTCAACTCGTTGCCCAGAGGAGTACAAAAAGGACATTGTGGTTCACTTCCTGGAAGGTGACACACATAACTGGTGGTTAGCTCTAGACAAACGCACCAATGGGACAATTGAGCGGTTCTCAAACTTCGAGGTGGAGTTCAACCACAAATACTTCTCGGCTGAAGCTTGGGACCGTCTGGAGTCTCAGTTCCTAGACTTGACTCAAGGACGCATGATAATACGTGAGTACGAAGAGAAGTTCAACCGGCTCAGACGATATGTGGGCAAGGAGTTGGAGGAGGAGACGGTACAGATACGTAGGTTTGTTCGAGGCCTAAGGGTCGAACTTCGAACCTATTGCTCCGTTGGTCACTTCTAGACAGTGTCTGAACTGGTGGAACGCATGGTATGGTGGAGACTAACTTGGCTGAAGAGGCCAAGCTGAAGTCTAGGGGCCACACGGCTTCTAGTGGATCCGGAAGCGACCGGAAGAGAAAGAGGGACACGGCCGAAGGGGGCAAGGCCTCAAGTGATAGGCCGGAGTGTCCTTCATGCAGAAGGCATCACGGTGGAGAGTGTTGGAAGGCAAAGGGGGCTTGCACCCGTTGTGGCAAGATGGGCCACTTTGCTCGAGACTGTCCTGGACGGTCAGAGAACCGTGGACAGGGCTTGGGGAGTGACCCCAGAAGCTGTCATTACTGCAGCAAGACGGGACACCTACGCTGGGAATGTCCCAAGATGCAAGCTGAGGCTAAAGGACGTGGGGAGGCCAGCAAGCCAAGCCAGACCCGAGGTCAGACCTCAGCACCGCGTGTGTATGAACTGACCAAGGACGCAGCAGAGGCTGGACCATCACTGGTAACATTCTAGATCCATTCTTTTTCAATTCAGTAGATTGGCATGGTACATAACTTAGAATGGATTAGATGATTAGAAAAGGGGGGTCTTATGTAGGGACCCTATGTATTGGTGGTGTGGAAACACACGTACTGTTTGATACTGGAGCTACTCACAGCTTTGTGAGCCCAGATATGATTGGAAAAGGGTTGTTCCAGATGGGAACGGAGGATGATCCTTGCATAGTGAATGCGGCCGGTGGGCAAGTAATGCATTCATTAGGGCGAGTAAAGGATATCCCAATAGTGATCCAGTATAGAGTTATGCCTATGGATCTGGTTGTGGTCTGCCTTAAGAATCATGAGGTGATATTAGGCATGGACTGGCTTGGAAAGAATCGGGCTACTCTGGACTGTCACAGAGGAAGGGTGCAGTTTGAGACTGGGTGTGGACCCCCGATCAGGTTCCAAGGTATTCGTCTGACCTCTGGATGCTTAGTGATATCAGCAGTCCAAGTGGAACGGATGCTTGAGAAGGGTTGTGAGGCCTTTTTGGTCACAATCGCCACTAAGGAGGTTGTAGGGGCTGGTGACCCGGACGGGATTCCGCTGGTTAAAGAGTTTGAGGATGTGTTTCGGGCACTACAGGGCATTCCCCCTGATAGGGCTGGCCGGTTCATAATAGAACTAGAACCAGGGACGGCCCCAATGTCCAAAAGTCCATATCGTATGGCTCCGGCCGAGATGGCCGAGCTAAAGAAGCAACTGGAAGAGTTGTTGGACAAAGGGTTCATACGACCAAGTGTCTCGCCTTGGGGAGCACCAGTTCTTTTTGTGAAGAAAAAGGCTGGTAGCTTCAGGCTGTGTATTGATTACCGAGGGTTGAATAGGGTTACTGTGAAGAACAAGTACCCATTACCCAGAATTGATTAGCTGTTGCATCAGCTCAAAGGGGCCAAATGGTTTTCCAAGATTGATTTCGCCTAGTATCATCAGATCCCAATTGAGCCTAATGATATCAGGAAGACGGCGTTCCGGACCAGGTATGGCCACTATGAGTTTGTGGTTATGCCATTTGGTCTAACCAATGCACCAGCTGCATTCATGAAGAAGATGAATGGTATCTTTCGAGATTTCTTGGATGAATTTGTAATCATCTTCATAGATGACATACTTGTATATTCCAGAAACAAGGAAGACCATGAGAAGCATCTCAGGGCCGTACTAGGACGTTTGAGGGAACAAAAACTCTTTGCCAAACTAAGCAAGTGTAGTTTCTGGCAGAAGAGCGTTGGGTTCCTCGGACACATTGTGTCTGATCAGGGCGTGTCAGTAGATCCGGAGAAGGTTCAGACTATACGAGATTGGCCACAGCCTAGGAATGCTACTGAGGTTAGGAGTTTCCTAGGGCTGGCCGGCTACTACAGAAAGTATGTCAAGGGGTTTGCCAGTTTGGCTCAACCCATGACACGACTTACAGGCAAGGATGTGAAGTTTGCCTGGAATGAAGGGTGTGAGAAGTGTTTCTCAGCTCTAAAGGATATGCTGACGAATGCACCAATATTGGTATTGCCGGAGGGAGATCAACCTTATGTGGTCTATACGGATGCGTCCATCACTGGGTTGGGGTGCGTCCTGAAACATGGGAAGGTGATTGCTTATGCTTCGAGACAGCTGAGAAAGCATGAAGGGAATTATCCGATCCATGATCTAGAGATGGCGGCCGTGGTGTTTGCTTTGAAGATATAGAGATCGTATCTGTACGGAGCCAAAGTCCAGATTCTCACTGATCATAAGAGCTTGAAGTACATTTTCACTCAGCCTGAGTTGAACTTGAGACAAAGAAGATGGATTGAGTATGTTTCTGATTATGATCTGGACATATCATACCATCTAGACAAGGCTAACCTATTGGCTGATGCCTTAAGCCGGAGAAGGGCAGAGGTCTCGGCCGAAAGAGAAGCGGATGAACTAGAAGGGATGGTTCGGTCACTACATCTAAATTCCTTGGTTGGACGTGATGAGCCATTGGGATCCGAGGAAGTGGATCAGGCCGATCTACTTACCAGGATACAGCAGGCCAAGAGTTTGGATGAGAACTTGCAAAAAGTGGCTCTTAACGATAAGACGGAGTATCAGATCACAAGCAACGAAACAATCTTGGTGAATGGCCGAGTAAGTGTTCCAAACAGCAAGGGGCTTAAAGAAGAGATTATGAGTCAGGCTCATAAGTCAAAGTTCTCAGTCCACCCCAGGCTGAATAAGATGTATAGGGATTTAAAAAGGTACTATCACTGGGTAAGGATGAAAACAGCCGAGTGGGTGGCGAGGTGTCCTACTTGCCAGCTTCTGAAGGCCGAACATCAAGTGCCCAATGGTATGCTCCAGAATCTCCCCATACCAGAGTGGAAGTGGGATCACATCACAATGGATTTTGTGACCGTTTTCCTACGACCAGGAACCAAAAGGATGCGGTTTGGGTGGTGGTTGACAGACTAACCAAGTCGGCCCACTTCTTACCAATACAGAAAGGAGATGGAGTGGATCAGATCGTGAGGATTTACTTGGACGAGATAGTACGTCTGCATGGAGTGTCGGCTAGTATTGTCTCGGACAGAGACTCTAGGTTCACCTCTTACTTCTGGCAGGCTTTTCAAAAAGCCTTAGGAACAAGAATGAACATGAGCACAGCCTATCATCCTCAGACGGATGGGCAGTCAGAGAGGACAATCCAGACATTGGAGGACATGTTAAGGGCCGTGGTGTTGGATTGGGGCGACTCATGGGAAAAGCATCTACCCTTGGTCGAGTTTGCCTACAACAACAGTTTCCACACTAGCATTGGGATGTCACCTTATGAAGCACTGTATGGACGGCCTTGCAGGACGCGATTATGCTGGACCCAAGTGGGGGAGAGGAGCATGTTGGGTCCTGAGATAGTGGAAGAAACCACCGAGAAAATAAGGTTCTTAAAGGAGAAAATGAAAGAAGCACAGGATCGTCAAAATGCATATAGACGAAGGAAACATATTGAGTTTAAAGTTGAAGACTTGGTATATCTCAAGATGATCACATTCAAAGGGAGGGCTAGAGTTTCTGGCAGAAGAAAACTAGACCCTAGGTACTTGGGTCCGTTCAGAATCATAGAAAGAGTTGGGGCTGTGGCTTATAAGTTGGAACTGCCACCAGCCATGGATGCGTTCCACAACATGTTTCATGTGTCCCAACTCCGAAAATGTTTGTCTGATCAGGACATAGTCCTACACGAGATCCCTACAGATTTGGGTAAGAATCTGACTCTAGAGACGAGGCCGGTCCGCATAGTGGATCGAACAGAAAAGACAACAAGGAAGAAGACCATTCCCATGATCAAGGTCGTGTGGGAATACAATGGCAAGGATGTAATCACTTGGGAAACAGAGGCAAGGATGAAGGCCGAGTATCCTGAGTGGTATGATCAGGTGGTCCCCAAGGAAACACATGATGAGGATTCGAGGACGAATCCATCCCAAGTGGGGGAGACTTCTCATGTCCCCAGTCCGAGATAGGATCGTTGGGATGAGCCATGGTCTGGGGAGATGCACCAGTCAGGTCATTAGACCAGTAGACAAGCGTATCATGGCTCATACATAGAGTTAAGGGCATCAAAGTGTTGAGACTTAACCAAGGTGAAGAAAGAATGGGTTTAATAGAGTTGGACGAGTGATGTGGGAGCTGGACGGGACAGCGGCCGAGCTTGGGCAGCTCAGGGAATCTCAATGGGAGCTCAGTCAGTATGCATCAGCTCGTGGAGCTAGAAGGACTACCTCACTCAGCTGGGACCAGCTAGCAGTCAGCTCAACTCAGCTGGGCCGAGTGTTCATGTCCTGGATGGTTGGGTGGTTACTAGGACGGTTATGGTGGTTTGGTTAGAGGGTCCGGCCATGGTATGGACGGTCAGTTAATGGGCTTGGCCTTGGCTTCAGGATAGAGAACCGACAGGGACAAGGACATGAGCAGTTGGAGGCAGTTGAGGACCGGTTGGGGGCAGTTATTGCCGAACGGTTGCAAAGGAGAGAGAGACACCTTTTCGGTTACAACTCCCACCCTTCGGCCCCATGGCTGTTCCGACTCCCTCTCTCTATAAATACAGAGCCCTGGATCCAGAATTTGACACAGAATTCTTGAGGGGAACCTCTGCCAAAATCGTGAGAGACAAACCCCAGAAAGAGAAGAGAGAACCGGCGATCCGAGGAGAGAACCAGCGAGAGGCTTGGCTGTTCCAGGAGACACCGGATCGTGGGAAGCAAGGCCTGAGGAGATGGATACCAGACAGAGAGACAGAGAGAAGGAAAAGAGAAGGAGATGGCGCCTGGGAGAGAACGCCTAAGGTCAGTGGTGTGGACGGCAAGTGATCGGCCCGAGACGGCTGATGATCCGATCGGGCTTGTGGCCGGTTTGCTATGCGCCTACATCTACTCTCTCTATCTCTTTAGATTTGATTGTCCTATGAGATTATTGTGTTCGTTTGTTCTGTTCATATAGGGAAGACTGAACAAGGCCCTGGCCGGTTCAGTATCCAAGTCCTGGCCTTTGCCGGACTTTTCATGGTCGGATTTGGATGTTTGTGTTTGTTGGAAACTGTTTATGAGAATCTCTTTGTTGGGAGTTATCAGAGATTATCATGAATTTTAATTAGTTTTTGGGAATTTATTGAGTATGTTGGTTTGGACGGTTATAGATTCTAAGTAGCCGAACCATGCTTATCTAGACTTGATGTTAGGATATCGGCCTTATGAATGTGCATTGTGTCTTGTGTGGTTTTCAGGATCGACATGGACCGTGGTAAGGGAAGGCACCGTGAA
>NW_022610914.1:0-44940 GCF_000309985.2 Brassica rapa
TTTACTCTGGAATTGGATAATGAAACCAACAGGAGAGACCCATATTTATAGAGAACGAGGGGGGTAAGTCTTGCCCCACGAACAGGCACGACTTGCTAGCGAATGGGCACCATCGGAAGGGTTGTGCCCTCTCGGCCACTTGCATCCATTCGCACTTTCTGATTGGGTTTGGGGTCGGTCAAAAGTCCAACCCACGCCCCAAGCCTCCTGGACTTAACCCACGGCCTGTCCAAGGACCCAACAGCCCATGGCCTCATGGCCGGACCTCACAGCCCCCCACTGACCCGGACCCGGAACATCGGCCTAAAACCCGAACAGTCTGTCTAGCTGAAATAGCTGACTCTCAGCTTCCTCAGCTGAGTGAGCTAGTAGTCCCAGCTAGTGGAGCTGACTTAGTAGGGACTGAGCTTGAGTGAACTAAGCCTAGCTTTGTTGAGCTGGCCGAGCTACTCGTCTACTTCGTCCAGTTACCGTCTTACTCATCCTAGCTGTCTCTTAGCTTATATAAGGTTAAGTCTAAGTTTCCTTATGTTCTTAACCTTCTTTCTCGACCATGGAACGCTTGCCTTGATGTCCTAAGACTGGCTGGTACGTCCCCCGCCCTTGGGATGGATTCGTCCTCGAATCCGAATCAAATGTTTCCTCGGAAACAAACTGATCCAACCACCCTGGGTACTCTGCTTTCATTCTAGCTTCGGTTTCCCATGTGATTATTATATCCTGACCATTACAGTCCCAGACGACCTTGACCATCTGGACCTTCTTCTTCCTTGTTGATTTTTCCATCCTATCTATGATTCGAACTGGCCTCGTTTCCAAGGTTAGGTTCTTACCAAGATCGTCTGGAATGGCAGGAAGAGCGATGTCTTGGTCCGTCAGATATTTCCAGAGTTGGGAGACGTGGAACACATTATGAAATGCGTCCATCTTGGCCGGCAAGTCCAACTTGAAGGCCACCATACCAACTCTTTCAATGACCTTGAATGGCCCCAAGTATCTCGGATCTAATTTCCGTCTCCCAGAAATTCGGACTCGTCCTTGAAGGTAATCATTTTGAGATACACCAAGTCACCTACTTGAAACTCGAGATCTTTCCTTCGTCGATCTGCATAGTTCTTTTGTTGGTCTTGTGCCTGTCTCATTTTATCCCTCAAGAACTTGATCTTTTCGGTTGCCTCTTCGACAATATCCGAACCAATCATGCTGCGTTCCCCAACTTGGGTTCAGCACAAGGGTATCCTGCATGGACGCCCATACAGAGCTTCGTATGGCGACATGCCAATACTACTATGGAAACTATTGTTGTAAGCAAATTCCACCAGAGGTAGATGATTTTCCCAGGAATCACCCCAGTCTAAAACACATGCTCGCAACATATCTTCGAATGTCTGGATCGTACGTTCAGACTATCCATCACTCTGTGGGTGATAGGCAGTACTCATGTTGACTCTTGTTCCTAAAGCTTTTTGGAAACCTTTCCAGAAGTAAGATGTAAACCTTGAATCCCTATCTGACACTATACTTGCCGGCACACCATGTAGTCGGACGATCTCATCAATGTACATACGTACAATCTGATCGACCCCATCCGACTTCTTGATAGCCAGAAAGTGTGCTGATTTGGTTAGGCAGTCGACCACAACCCAAACCGCATCTTTCTTACTCCTCGTGGTAGGGAACCCGGTCACAAAGTCCATTGTGATGTGATCCCATTTACTCTCTTTAGAATGTCGTCTACTCTAGACTTCATTCTTTTTCAGATCTTAGTCCACGACTAGATCAAATTCAGTCCCTAGGACGGTTATGGGATGGTTATGGGACGGTTTTGGGAAGAAGGGATGTGATTTTTGGTAACTGTTCGCCCAGGCGGTTGGGGACAGTTTAAGTCGTCCTCTCTCTCTCATTTCTGCCATTCTGGTCGATTTTTACTCACTTTCACACAGAGAGAAACACAGAGAAAATTCAAGAGAGAAAGAGAGACACAAACCTTGGATTGGCCGATTTGATCCAAGAGATTGTTCTTGAGTGTTCCTGGTGTGTTTGGGCGTGTGATCAAGAGGATGGATTTGAGGCAGAAAGACAAGGAGAAGGCAAAGGAGAAAGAGAAGGAAGTCGCCCCTGGAGACCAAACTCCTAAGGTGAGAGGTGTGGCCAAGAGTAACCGGACAAGGCCGCAGATGATGGCCGTGTGAGTCTGGCCGGTTTGGATCGATTGGCCACTCATTACTCTGACTTCTTCTACTCTGTTTCTCCATATATTGTACTATGGATTGTTTTATGATATTACAGGGAAGGATCTATCGATCTTAAGGCCTTGGCCTGACCAAATCCCCATGAAAGCCCCTTGTTCTTGTGTGGGCTGTTCATGGCCGAGATCACTATGATCTGAGCCGGTTCTTTTGAATCTGATTATGGGAATATTTTTCTTCTGAATTGTCATGATTTATCATGAATTTTATTTGGTATTTGGATCTCTTTTTAAAGGGGTCAGATTTGACATTTTTGATGATTGTTCTTCACTAGATTGGATCCGACCATGCAATGTGAACTGATTCTTGTTTTGTAATCTAACCTTGTGATTGTGTGTGTGTTTGTTTGTGTTGGATCCAGGACCAGAAATGGACCGTGGTAAGGAAAAGCACCATGAGGACCGCGGCCATGGGAAGATGTGTGGTGATTGGGTTGATTCTGAAAATTGTGTAATTATTGTAGCCTATTGTGCAACTTGTGAACTTATGCGATTCTAGTGTGTGATCTATTTATTAGGATGATGAATGATGTATGAACCTTGGTTATTATCTATGAAATATCTATTTGCCCTAGTCGATGTTGGATTGTTTAAGTGTGAATGTTGGAACCTCAAAACTCTGAAAAAGACTAGAATTATTTAACACTTGAACTTGAATATGTAAATGAAACTGGTTGCATTGTTTGGTGAGGCCGCGGTCTGGTTGGATTGGGGAATCCAGGATCGGGTCTTACAAGTTGGTATCAGAGCATTCTTGATTCTAGGATTTGTTGGGTTATTGGTTCACCACACACTTGGCCGTTTGGACTCATGGTGAGATAGTTGGGTTCTAAGTAATCTTTTGTACTGATTAACTTAGGAGTGATTGAGGTTTGTGTGTTCAGTTGTGGACTAACCTTTTGTTTGTGTTTGTAACTCCTAAGGGTACAAGAAGGTATAAATCTCGGAAAGGAAAGGAGGCAACTGGAGCGTCTGGAGCAGTGGGGCAGGATGGTGCTGAACAGACCGGAGTGTTACCAGCTGGAACCATTCCAACCACAGTGCTACCGGCTCTGGTGGAGCAGGTGGACAATGCAACCGGACTTCCAGTGGGTCCAACTCTTCCTACTGAGGTTAATGAAACTAATGTGGACGAGCAGCAAGAGCAAGTCCATGAGACGATACTGGGTCGTCCAACGTTGGTGCTGGGAGTGGCCAGAATGTTGATGCAAACAATGTTCGGGTCACTGGTGCCGAGGAGGTCATTGAGCCGACCATAAGGGGCTTGGTGGAGGCTATGCAGATCATGGGAGCTCAGATAGCCTCCTTGACACAGGCGTTCACACCATTGGTGAACTCGTCCGTGGGACAGGCTAATCCCCGGTTCGGGTTGCTGCTGGAGTGGCTGATGTTGGTGCTGGCCGTGTGGCTGAGGTGATTTAGATAGACCCACCGGTCAGGCCAGTGCATGGTATGGACTACCTGAAGGTGCTGGAGCATATCTCCAAGTTGGGAACCAAACACTTTGCTTGAAGTGTTGATCCTATGGAGGCGGACGAGTGGAGAACCAGGTTGGTTAAAAACTTCAAGTCCACACGATGTCCTGAGGATTACCAGAAGGACATAGCAGTACACTTCCTGGAGGGAGATGCACATAATTGGTGGTTAGCTTTGGACAAGCGTACCAATGGTACCATTGAGCACTTTGCTGACTTTGAGGTTGAGTTCAACCATAAGTACTTTCCTGCTGAGGCGTGGGATCGTTTGGAGTCCAAGTTCCTGGACTTGACTCAGGGACGGAGGACTGTTCGTGAGTATGAAGAAGAGTTCAACCGACTCAGGAGGTATGTGGGAAGAGAACTGGAGGATGAGAAGGTTCAAGTCCGAAGGTTCATCCGAGGCCTAAGGGTGGAACTTCGAACCTACTGTTCTGTTTGTAAGTTCCACACGGTTTCTGAGTTGGTTGAGAGGATGGCCTTGCTGGACCAACCTCACCGAGGAGGGTAAGCAGAAGCTGAAGAGTGTGGTGGTATCCTCGGGTCAGAGTGGTGACAAGAAGAGGAAGAGGGACTCGACCGAGGAGGGTAAAACCTCAAGTGGTAGGTCAGAGTGCCCTAAGTGTGGTCGATACCACGGTGGAGAGTGCTGGAAGGCCATGGGTGCCTGTACTCGATGTGGTAAGATGGATCACTCAGCCAAGGATTGTCCAAGCCCGTTGGGTGAGTCCAGGACCTGTCACCACTGCGGCCAGAAGGGCCACTACCGCAGGGATTGCCCTAAGTTGCAAGGCAACCAAAGTAAGGGACGTGGAGAGGCTAGCAGGCCAGTCCAGGGACGAGGCCAGACCTCAACACCTCGTGTGTATGAGCTATCCAAGGATGTGGATGGGACTCGGCCTTTCCAAGCGATCACTGGTAACATTCTAGACTACTACTTTTACAATTCCAGTAGAATTGCATGGTATGGAACCTAGGATGGATAGATATACTTTGATGGGTCTTGTGTAGGGACCTTAAGTATTGGTGGTGTGGAAACACACACATTATTTGATACTGGAGCTACACATAGTTTTGTGAGTCCAAGTATGATAGGAAAAGGTTTGTTCCAGTATGGAACATGGGATGGTCCTGAACGAGTGAGTGCGGCCGGAGGGCAAGTTATGAACTCACTCGGTCTGGTTAAGGACATCCCTGTGGTGATCTTGGATAGGCCGATGCCTATAGATCTGATTGTTGTCCCCCTCAAGCATCATGAAGTGATCTTGGGCATGGACTGGTTGGGAAAGTATCGGGCAACTCTAGATTGTCACCGGGGAAGGGTGCAACTTGAGAACGAGTTTGGACCCCCGATTAAGTACCAAGGAATCAAGCCAACCTCTTGTAGTTTGGTGGTTTCAGCAGTCCAAGTAGAACGGATGCTTGGAAATGGTTGTGAGGCCTTTTTGGCTACCATTTACACTGATGAGGTTGTAGGGGCCTGTGACCCAGAGGGTATACCGTTGGTTCGGAATTTCAGGATGTGTTTGGGGCACTACAGGGCATTCCCCCTGATAGGGCTGACCCATTCATCATTGAATTGGAACCTGGAACGGCCCCATTATCAAAAAGTCCATATAGAATGGCACCAGCTGAGATGGCAGAGCTGAAGAAGCAACTTGAGGAGTTGCTTGAGAAGGGGTTCATACGCCCTAGTGTATCACCTTGGGGAGCACCAGTCCTATTTGTTAAGAAAAAGGATGGTAGCTTTAGGTTGTGCATTGATTATAGGGGTTTGAACAGGGTGACTGTGAAGAACAAGTACCCTTTACCCAGGATTGATGAGTTGTTGGATCAACTCCGTGGAGCCAAGTGGTTCTCCAAGATTGACCTGGCCTCTGGGTATCATCAGATCCCCATTGCACCAGATGATGTGAGGAAGACAGCGTTCCGAACTAGGTATGGCCACTATGAGTTTGTGGTTATGCCGTTCGGACTGACCAATGCACCTGCTGCATTCATGAAGATGATGAACGGCATCTTCAGGGAATACTTGGACGAGTTTGTGATCATCTTCATTGATGATATACTCGTGTATTCCAAGACAAAGGAGGACCATGAAAGACACCTTAGGGCGGTGTTGGGCCGCCTGAGAGAACAGAAGCTCTTTGCTAAGCTAAGCAAGTGTAGTTTCTGGCAGAAGAGCATTGGGTTCCTTGGACATGTGGTGTCTGATAAAGGAGTCTCAGTGGATCAAGATAAGATCAAATGTATCCAGGAATGGCCACAGCCAAAGAATGCTACGGAAGTTAGAAGCTTCTTAGGGTTGGCTGGTTATTACAGGAAATATGTCAAGGGGTTCTCGAGCATAGCTCAACCTATGACTAAGCTGACAGGCAAGGACGTGAGGTTCACATGGTCTGAGGAGTGTGCGAAAAGTTTTGCAGCACTCAAGAACATGTTGACTAATGCACCTGTCCTGGTGTTGCCTGAGGCTGATCAGCCTTATGTGGTGTATACGGATGCGTCCATAACCGGTCTTGGTTGTGTTTTGACACAACATGGGAAGGTGATAGCCTATGCTTCCCGACAGTTAAGGAAGCATGAGGGTAACTATCCGACCCATGATTTGGAGATGGCTGCAGTAGTATTTGCATTAAAGATATGGAGATCATATCTTTATGGTGCCAGGGTGCAAATACTCACAGACCATAAGAGCTTGAAGTACATATTCACTCAGCCTGAGTTAAACTTAAGGCAGAGGAGATGGATGGAGTTTTTGCAGATTATGATCTGGACATAGCTTATCATCCTGGGAAAGCTAACCTAGTGGCTGATGCTTTGAGCCGCAGAAGGGCTGAAGTGTCATCTGAGAGGGAGGCGGATGAACTGGAAGGGATGATCAGGTCCTTGAACCTCAACACCTTGGTTGGTTCAGATGAGCCATTGGGGTTGGAGGCAGTGAACCAGGCCGATCTCCTGACCAGGATCAGGCAAGCACAGGGCCTGGATGAAAATCTAAAGAAGGTAGCCGCCAATGACAAGACCGAGTACCAGACAACTGACAATGGTACCATCTTGGTCAATGGGAGGGTCAGTGTTCCTAATGATAAGGAACTCAAAGAAGAGATTATGAGACAGGCTCATAAGTCTAAGTTTTCAGTTCATCCTGGACTGAACAAGATGTATAGGGATCTGAAAAGGTACTACCATTGGGTGAGGATGAAATCTGATGTTGCAGAGTGGGTGGCTAAGTGTCCCACTTTCAACTGGTGAAGGCAGAACATCAGGTTCCCAGTGGTCTACTTCAGAACCTACCCATACCAGAATGGAAATGGGATCACATCACAATGGATTTTGTGACTGGGTTTCCCACGACCAGGAATAAGAAAGATGCAGTATGGGTTGTGGTTGATCGGCTAACCAAGTCGGCTCATTTCCTGCCATCAAGAAAGGGGATGGGGTCGACAGGATTGTGCAAGTGTACCTAGACGAGATAGTGAGGTTGCATGGTGTTCCAGCAAGCATTGTCTCGGACAGGGATCCAAGATTTACATCTTATTTCTGGCAGGCTTTCCAAAAGGCCTTGGGAACCAGAGTGAATATGAGCACATCTTATCATCCTCAAATGGATGGGCAGTCTGAAAGGACAATCCAAACCTTGGAGGATATGCTAAGGGCGTGTTTGTTAGACTGGGGAGAGTCTTGGGAAAAACACTTACCCTTAGTGGAGTTTGCTTACAACAACAGCTTCCATACAAGCATTGGTATGTCGCCATATGAGGCTTTGTATGGTAGGCCGTGCAGGACACCCCTATGCTGGACCCAAGTGGGGGAGCGTAGCATGTTGGGTCCTGAGATTGTAGACTAGACCACTGAGAAGATCAGGATGGTCAAAGAGAAGATGAAAGAGGCGCAGGACCGCCAAAAGAGCTATGCAGACAAGCGTAGGAAACATCTTGAGTTTGAGGTCAATGACCTGGTGTATCTCAAGATGATTACCTTTAAGGGTAGGACCAGGGTTTCTGGACGAAAGAAACTGGATCCTAGGTACTTGGGTCCATTCAGGATCATAGAGAGAGTGGGTGCAGTGGCATACAAGTTGGACTTGCCATCAGCAATGGATGCATACCACAATGTGTTCCATGTATCCCAACTCCGGAAATGCTTGTCTGAACAAGACATTGTCTTGCCCGAATTCCTGCTGACCTTGGTAAGGACCTGGCTTTGGAAACCTTGCCGGTTCGGATTGTGGATCGGTCAGAGAAAGCTATGAGAAAGAAGACAGTTCCCATGATCAAAGTGGTGTGGGATTACAATGGTAAAGACCTCATCACTTGGGAAACAGAAGCAAAAATGAAAGCTATGTATCCGGATTGGTACAGACAATTTCTTCCTGAGGAAACACTTAACATGGATTCGAGGACGAATCCCAAGTTAGTGGGGGAGACTTGTCATGTCCCCGATCCTAGATAGGGTCGCCCGACGGGCCATGGTGCGGGGAGACGCACCAGTCAGGTCATTAGACCTTGAGACAAGCGTATCATGGTCCTGAATGAAGGTTAAGGGCATCAGTCAGCTGAGACTTAACCAGGATACGATGGAAACAAGGGTAAAGGAGTTGAGTGAGTGTTTAGGCAGCTGGACGAGTGTTGGTTTGAGTTCAATCAGCTCGGTTCAGCTGGTATTCAGTTCACCATGATCTGTTCAGCTCACAGGAGCTGGTGGACTAGCTCACTCAGCTGGGAACAGCTGGAGGTCAGCTCAATCCGGGGAACGGTGCGTTCTGGTTTGGATCAGTGTGGACGAGTCTGGGACGGTTACTGGGCGAGCCGATGGTCCGGGTGCAGGAAGGTTCGACCAAATTGGTCTTAGGCTTGGGACAGGGAGTGGGCAAGCTTCCAGAGTGTGAGCTGAGGCTCAGTGATCGATTTTTCAAAGGAAGAAAAGGGGAGATACCGCCAATGGGCGGTTATGGGACGGTTTTGGGAAGAAGGGATGTGATTTTTGGTAACTGTTCGCCCAGGCGGTTGGGGACAGTTTAAGTCGTCCTCTCTATCTCATTTCTGCCATTCTGGTCGATTTTTACTCACTTTCACACAGAGAGAAACACAGAGAAAATTTAAGAGAGAAAGAGAGACACAAACCTTGGATTGGCCGATTTGATCCAAGAGATTGTTCTTGAGTGTTCCTGGTGTGTTTGGGCGTGTGATCAAGAGGATGGATTTGAGGCAGAAAGACAAGGAGAAGGCAAAAGAGAAAGAGAAGGAAGTCGCCCCTGGAGACCAAACTCCTAAGGTGAGAGGTGTGGCCAAGAGTAACCGGACAAGGCCGCGGATGATGGTCGTGTGAGTCTGGCCGGTTTGGATCGATTGGCCACTCCTTACTCTGACTTCTTCTACTCTGTTTCTCCATATATTGTACTATGGATTGTTTTATGATATTACAGGGAAGGATCTATCGATCTTAAGGCCTTGGCCTGACCAAATCCCCATGAAAGCCCCTTGTTCTTGTGTGGGCTGTTCATGGCCGAGATCACTATGATCTGAGCCGGTTCTTTTGAATCTGATTATGGGAATATTTTTCTTCTGAATTGTCATGATTTATCATGAATTTTATTTGGTATTTGGATCTCTTTTTAAAGGGGTCAGATTTGACATTTTTGATGATTGTTCTTGACTAGATTGGATCCGACCATGCAATGTGAATTGATTCTTGTTTTGTAATCTAACCTTGTGATTGTGTGTTTGTTTGTGTTGGATCCAGGACCAGAAATGGACCGTGGTAAGGGAAAAGCACCATGAGGACCGCGGCCATGGGAAGATGTGTGGTGATTGGGTTGATTCTGAAAATTGTGTAATTATTGTAGCCTATTGTGCAACTTGTGAACTTATGCGATTCAAGTGTGTGATCTATTTATTAGGATGATGAATGATGTATGAACCTTGGTTATTATCTATGAAATATCTATTTGCCCTAGTTGATGTTGGATTGTTTGAGTGTGAATGTTGGAACCTCAAAACTCTGAAAAAGACTTAGAATTATTTAACACTTGAACTTGAATATGTAAATGAAACTGGTTGCATTGTTTGGTGAGGCCGCGGTCTGGTTGGATTGGGGAATCCAGGATCGGGACCTACAAACATACTGTATACTCATGTCTTAGTAGATTCAACCAATCTCTAAGCCACTCGATGCACCAGCCAAGTCCTAGCGAACATGTTCCAATCTTTAGGCTGCTCACTCTACCATGAGTCCTAACAGATTGTTTTGTTCCCTTAAGTCCTTCCCGGACAATAAGGTTTATGATTCCAGCCACCAATTACTGGATCATTCCTTAACCAGCCACAGCCTCTCCCAGCTTGGCCATATTGCGATTTTAGTCCCTACAAGACTAAACCGCCTCAACTTGACTTCTGTCCAAACCGGACTTTGTCATATTTTGATCCTGGTCCATTTAGGACGTGATCATATTCCAGTCCTGGTCCACTCAGGGACTCGACCGTCACACCCCGACCATAGGTCTATCTCCGAGTAGGTCGTGTCCTGATCCTCATCCTTTGCCAAACTTGATCATATTGCGGTTCTGGTACACTACAGGACTCAACCGGCTCACCCCAACCATAGGTCAATCTCCGACTTGGTTGTGCTGCGATCCTCATCCCTCACTGGACTTGATCGACTTCAGCTCAGCCATCTCGGCAGGAGCCATACAATAGGGACTTTTGGACATTGGGGCCGTCCCTGGTTCCAGTTCTGCTATGTTCGGATCAGCCCTATCAGGGGGAATTCCCTGTAGCGCCCGAAACACGTCCTCGAACTCACTGACCAGCAGAATCCCGTCCGGGTCACCAGCCCCTTCAACCTCCCCCTTCAACCTCCTTAGTGGCGATTGTGGCCAGTAAGCCTCACAACCATTCTCAAGCATCCTTTCCACTTGGATTGCTGATATCACTAAGCATCCAGAGGTCGGACAAATACTTTGGAACCTGATCGGGGGTCCACACCCACTCTCAATCTGCACCCAACTCCAGTGACAGTCCAAGGTGGCCCGATTCTTTCCAAGCCAGTCCATGCCTATCACCTCGTGATTCTCAAGGCGGACAACAATCAGATCCGCAGGCATTACCCTGCCTGTGATCAATACCAGGATGTCTCATTCCAGCCCTAGTGAATCCATCACCTGCTCACCAGCTTCATTCACTATGACAAGACAATCCCCTGTTCCCATCTGGAACAAACCCTTTCCGATCATTAAGTACCTAGATGAGTAAGATTTTGGTTTCATCACACATCTGGAAAACGTCCCATACCATTCTCCAATGTGCCACACTTCTGTGAAGAAGTGTTTTTAATATCCTCAATCCCCATCATACAAAAATACTTAACATCATGTTTCTAATTCCTCTTGGAATTGATCCATTCCATTCACTCAATCTTAAGGAATCCTACCTTGACTTACACTGAGCCCGAGCTGATCCATCTGATCACACGCCCACTCATGTACTATCCATGTAGTGTCTCCCTTAGACCAATATGAACACCGTATATGTTCACTTGTTTCAAACGGCCACCAAGGGATAACACGAACCTCCAGGAGAATGCTGCAGGTTTCTTTCAAACTAAGCCACTCTCGGGTCCATGTTACTTCCCTTGTCCAGGTCGTCCATACCAAGATCTTGCATTGCGTCCATTGTCCAATCCGGCTATTACTTCCAAATAACTAGATAACTAACCTTTCTGTTTTCAGGGTCTTTCCCTTTGAGAGTGCATCTTGGCTAAGCCGGCTCATCTTGGAACTCCCCTATTCACAAGCATGTAACCCATTCTTTCATCAACTCTCTCTTGACTCACCACAGCTAAGGTTCCAAGTCATCTCAGTTTTCAGAAATAATATCGGTTTGGAACTCAACATATTTGAGCACTGTCCTTAACAGGATCAAGCATGCTCTGATACCAACTTGTAAGGCCCCGACCCGACTGCCTAGGCCACGGTCGATGCCTCACGTCGCTCGGTCCACACACTGACCGAACCTCTCAAAATTTCGCCCTTTATCTATATTATCGCCCATAGGCGAGGGCTAACTTAGACCTTAGCTTAAGACTACCTTAGTCATTCCCTAGCTTAGATCATTTCAACTCATACGCAGCGGATATTCTCTACTTAACCATTGGTCTACAGCCAATATAATACTTGTCTGGTCGAATCACCTTGACTAATGGTTAGTATACTCAACTACCAACTAGCTCCAAGGTCAATCCCGAACCCAAATCAAGGCATACAAATCTGAGGTTCCATTCCCCTAACCATTCTATCTAGATCAATGCAACATTGGTAGATCATACCTTTGCCACATCCACGGAGCTTGTTAGCTCATTGTCCCAGCTGTTTAGCTAGCTCATCCAGCTATCTGAGCTGAACCACTTCACTTGAGATTCCATCACTCTCTTCCAGCTGATAGAGCTGCGAGGTAGCTTAGTCATTCAGCCAACCATCCCCACAGACCAAGTACCTTTGGGAAGTCTCCAGCTACATTTCTGGCCACTTCCAAAAGTGCTCCAAAAATTAATTAAAATTCATGAAAACTCATGATAAATCACAACTAAGAGATTCCCATAATTGGAATCCAATGAATCGATCCAGATCATATGGATCCCGATCATGATCAGTCCGGCCAAGGCCATGAACATCATCCCTGAACCGGCCAAGGCCATGGTTCTGTGCTATCAAGTCTTAAGCGTATGCTCCCCTGGAGCCAAGTCCTCTCATGGACTAATAATGCCCATCAGATCCTAAGTCAATCAACCAACCAACCCACATGACTCAGAACTGATGAGTCTTCACACTTACCTAACCGGCCATGGAACCATGTCCCAGTGAACCCGATCAATCTTACCCTTACAACCGGTGCATCCTTTGATCAATCAGATCAGACACCTTGATCCATCACCTATGGTTCAGGTCGTCCATCCTTGCCCAAGACCAGATGACACACGGCCTTCTCCTCATGCGGCCACTACCGCTGTCCCACAACAGTTTCCGTTTACTCGGTTAACTGTCATGGATAACTACCTTGCTGAAAGGTCACGACTCTTCACCCCAGGATTATGATCATGGCCAATCATATCCATACATAGATCACCCTCTGATGGATCAGGCCGTGATCAACACAAACCCAGTTCCCATGTCCCGGCCCATATAGTATGGCCGATGCATTGCATACGTCCATCACACCATATGGACGAGTTGTACCAACTATGATCTGGCCTCTTCCTCAACTACTAGATCCTTAGATCACATCACATTATATGTAGTTTTCAAGGGCGTGCCATGCTTGGCCAGGACCAGTTCCACAAGAGACATAAACATAAACCGGAAAGTAATCATAAACCGGTTACGTTATACATGATCTGATTAGATCATGTGCCTTCCCTTATCATGGACGTCCATGCTACTCCAAATCACGCCTCCATCATGTCTTATCAAGCCCTTATCATATACTTACAGTAATGATAAGATCTAGGCAAGGGTCGCTCATCTCTTCCCTTGAACTCCCATGAAACTGATTTCTGCACTGCATCCGCCTTCAAGGCTGTCTATGCCATTGGGAGTGGAGTCCGGCCTTCTCCCTTCTCTCATGGTTATTTGCGTGTGTTCCCAAGACATAGAGGAAGCCTAGGACGTGATCATACATGAACAAACTCCATCACAGGGTCGTTCCCAACTCCCATGAAACTGCCTTCCCACACACCTCTCTCCTTAAGGCTCTCTTGGTCATAGGAAGTGGAATCCGGCCATCCCTCTTCTCCCCTGACTATTTGCGTGTGTTCTCAGGCCCTGGAGGATGCTTTGGGTGATGTCAACATGAATCAAAACCAATCAAAGGGTCGTTCATAACTTCCCCTCTAATCTCTCCCAAAACTGCCTCTTTGTGGCCTTCACACCACTCTTGGGGTTGGATGTTGGATCCGACCAACTCTCTGTCTTTTCTCCGCTTTTCTTTTTGTTTAAGGGTGTAGGAGGAAGCTATGTCGTGCCTGAAAAGGCACGGACTTTCCTGCCTTTTATAGAAGAAGGGGCAGTTACCTTTCCAAAGGTTGTACCCTTTCTGTATCATTTCTGGCCATTGATTTAATCAATGGTCCAGATCACACCCTTTTGCCTCAGGCAGTTACCAGACGTCCTGGAACTGTCAAACCACTCCTGGACATGTCCAAAACAAGCCCACACGGATTGCCCAAGCTCCTGGCTCAATCCCAAGAGCCAACCATCCCATCGTTACACGCGGGTCGCCCACATGGCCCGGCCACTGTCCAGACCCGGCCCAACTGCCCATGACTTGAACACTCAGTCCAGCTGAGTTGAGCTGATCCCCAGCTGACCCAGCTGAGTGAGCTAGACCATCCAGCTCAGGGAGCTGACCTACACTTCAGTGAGCTACATCGAGCTGCACTACACTTCACCTAGCTGGTCGAGCTTGCTTACTGCATCGCCCAACTGTTATACACTGTGTCCAGCTTGCTTCCTTTATCTTCTTCAATCCTTCTAAGTCTCTTGGTCTATTTCCAGACCTATACTTAGTTCTCCCATGATCCATTCTGATCACCTACTTCATCGAGCTTCACCTGGATCTCGTCCAGCTACCAGCTCGCTTGTCCAGCTCCTTTGAGCTTGCATCTGCATTATTTTGGTTATGTTCCAGCTACCTGATTCCCTTAACCACGTTTTGGACCATGACACGCTTGTCTTTAAGTCATGTGACCTGACTGGTGCGTCTCCTCGCACTAAGGTCTGTCCGGACGATCCTATCCAGGATCGGGGATGCTACACGAATAGTCCACGGGAAGGGCCAGCGTGCTGAGTCCAAGGACCAGCGTGCTGATATGTGTACTGATGGACAGCCACGGACGTCTTGTGTGTGCTGACGGACAAAAACGGACACACACGGACACACACAGACAGCCATGGACGTCCTGTGTGTGCTGACGGACAGCCACAGACGTCTTGTGTGTACTGAGCAGACAGCCAACGTGGGCCAAAATCACCCGAACAGTCCACGGGAAGGGTCAGCGTGCTGAGTCCAAGGACCAACATGCTGATATGTGTGCTGACGGACACCCACGGACGTTTGTGTGTACTGAACAGACAGCCAACGTGGGCCAAAATCACCCAAACAGTCCACGGGAAGGGGCAGCGTGCTGAGTCCAAGGACCAACGTGCTGATATGTGTACTGATGGACAGCCACGTATGTCCTGTGTATGCTGACGGACACACACGGACACACATGGACAGCCACGGACGTCCTGTGTGTGCTGACGGACACACACGGACGTCATGTGTGTGCTGACGGACACCCACGGACGTCCTGTGTGTACTGAACAGACAGCCCACGTGGGCCAAAATCACTGGAACAGTCCACGGGAAGGGTCAGCGTGCTGAGTCCAAGGACCAGCGTGCTGATATGTGTACTGATGGAAAGCCACGGACGTCCTGTGTATGCTGACAGACACACACGGACACACACGAACAGCCACAGACGTCCTGTGTGTGCTGACGGACACACACGGACGTCATGTGTGTGCTGACGAGAACACCCACGGACTTCCTGTGTGTACTGAACAGACAGCCCACGTGGGCCAAAATCACCCGAACAGTCCACGGGAAGGACCAGTGTGCTGATATGTGTACTGATGGGCAGCCACGGACGTCTTGTGTGTGCTGACGGACACACACAGACACACACTGACAGCCACGGACGTCCTGTGTGTGCTGACGGACACCCACAGACTTCCTGGGTGTACTGAACTGACAGCCCACATGGGCCAAAATCACCCGAACAGTCCACGGGAAGGGCCAGCGTCCTGTGTGTCCAAGGACCAGCATGCTGATATGGGTACTGATGGACAGCCACGGACGTCCTGTGTGTGCAAACGGACACACACGGACGTCATGTG
This sequence comes from Brassica rapa, assembly GCF_000309985.2. Classification (NCBI taxonomy): domain Eukaryota; kingdom Viridiplantae; phylum Streptophyta; class Magnoliopsida; order Brassicales; family Brassicaceae; genus Brassica; species Brassica rapa. The sequence continues at coordinate 15,659 of NW_022610914.1, forward strand.
TGTGCTGGGGACACCCACGGACGTCCTGTGTGTACTGAACAGACACCCCAGATGGGCCAAAATCACCCGAACAGTCCACGGGAAGGGTCAACATGCTGAGTCCAAGGCCAAGGTGCTGATATGTGTACTGATGGACAGCCACGGACGTCCTGTGTGTGCTGACGGAAACACACGGACACATACAGACTGCCACGAACGTCCTGTGTGTGCTGACGGACACACACGGACTTCTTGTGTGTGCTGACGAACACCCACGGACGTCCTGTGTGTACTGAACAGACAGGCCACGTGGGCCCAAATCACCCGAACAGTCCACGGGAAGGGCCAGCGTGCTGAGTCCAAGGACCAGCGTGCTGATATGTGTACTGATGGACAGCCACAGACGCCTGTGTGTGGAGACGGACACACACGGACAGCCACAGACGTCCTATGTGTGCTGGCGGACACCCACGGACGTCCTGTGTGTGCTGACGGACACCCACGGACGTCCTGTGTGTACTGAACAGACAACCCACGTGGGCCAAAATCACCCGAACAGTCCACGGGAAGGGTCAGCGTGCTGAGTCCAAGGACAAACGTGCTGATATGTGTACTGGCGGACACCCACAGACGTCCTGTGTGTACTGAATAGACAGCCCACGTGGGCCAAAATCACCCAAGCAGTCAACGGGAAGGGTCAGTGTGCTGAGTCCAAGGACCAACGTGCTGATATGTGTACTGATGGGCAGCCACGGACGTCCTGTGTGTGCTGACGGACACACACGAACACACACGGACAGACACGGACGTCTTGTGTGTGCTGACGGACACACACGGACAGCCACGAACGTCCTGTGTATGCTGACGGACACACACGGACAGCCACGAACATCCTGTGTGTGTTGACGGACACACACGGACAGCCACGGACGTTCTGTGTGTGCTGATGGACACACACAGACGTTATGTATGTGCTGACAGACACCCACGGACGTTCTGTGTACTAAACATACAGCCCATGTGGGCCAAAATCACCCGAACAGTCCACAAGAAGGGCCAGCGTGCTGAGTCCAAGGACCAGCGTGCTGATTTGTGTACTGATGGACAGCCACGGAAGTCTTGTGTGAGCTGAAAGACACACCCGGACACACACGGACAGCCACTGACGTCCTGTGTGTGCTGACGGACAGCTCACGTGGGCCAAAATCACCCGAACAGTCCACGGGAAGGGTCAGCATGCTGAGTCCAAGGACCAACGTGCAGATATGTGTATTGATGGACAGCCACGGACATCCTTTGTGTGCTGACGGACTTACATAGACAGCCACGAACGTTCTGTGTGTGCTGACGGACACCCATGGACGTTCTGTGTATACTGAATAGACAGCCCACGTGGGCCAAAAGCACCCGAACTGTCCACGGGAAGGGCCAGCGTGCTGAGTCCAAGGACCAGCGTGCTGATATGTGTACTGATGGACAGCCACAGACGTCCTATGTGTGCTGACGGACACACACGGCCACACACGGACACAAACGGACAGCCACAGACGTCCTGTGTGTGCTGACTGACAGCCACAGACGTCCTGTGTGTACTGAACAGACTGCCCACGTGGGCCAAAATCACTCGAACAGTCCATGGGAAGTGTCAGCGTGCTGAGTCCAAGGACAAACGTGCTGATATGTGTACTAGCGGACACCCACGAACGTCCTGTGTGTACTGAATAGACAGCCCACGTGGGCCAAAATCACCCGAGCAGTCAACAGGAAGGGTCAGCGTGCTGAGTCCAAGAACCAGCGTGCTGATATGTGTACTGATGGACAGCCACAGACGTCCTGTGTATGCTAACAGACACACACGGACACACACGGACAGCCACGGACGTCCTGTGTATGCTGACAGACACACACAGACAGCCACAGATGTCCTGTGTGTGTGCTGACGGACACACACGGACGTCATGTGTGTGCTGACGAACACCCACGGACGTCCTGTGTGTACTGAACAGACAGCCCACGTGGGCCAAAATCACCCGAACAGTCCACGGGAAGGACCAGTGTGCTGATATGTGTACTGATGGGCAGCCACGGACGTCCTGTGTGTGCTGACGGACACAAACAGACACACACGGACAGCCACGGACGTCCTGTGTGTGCTGACGGACAGCCACAGACTTCCTGGGTGTACTGAACTGACAGCCCACATGGGCCAAAATCACCCGAACAGTCCACGAAAAAGGCCAGCGTGCAGTGTGTCCAAGGACCAGCGTGCTGATATGGGTACTGATAGACCGCCACAGACGTCCTGTGTGTGCAAACGGACACACGTGGACGTCATGTGTGTGCTGGGGACACCCACGGACGTCCTGTGTGTACTGAACAGACAACCCAGATGGGCCAAAATCACCCGAACAGTCCACGGGAAGGGTCAACGTGCTGAGTCCAAGGCCAAGGTGCTGATATGTGTACTGATGGACAGCCACGGACGTCCTGTGTGTGCTGACGGACACACACGGACACATAGAGACAGCCACGAACGTCTTGTGTGTGCTGACGAATACCCACGGACGTCTTGTGTGTACTGAACAGACAGGCCACGTGGGCCCAAATCACCCGAACTGCCCACGGGAAGGGCCAGCGTGCTGAGTACAAGGACCAGCGTGCTGATATGTGTACTGATGGACAGCCATGGACGCCTGTGAGTGGAGACGGACACATACAGACAGCAACAATTGTCCTATGTGTGCTGGCGGAAACCCACGGACTTCCTGTGTGTGCTGACGGACACCCACAGACGTCCTGTGCGTACTGAACAGACAACCCACGTGGGCCAAAATCACACAAACAGTCCACGGGAAGGGTCAGCGTGCTGAGTCCAAGGACAAACGTGCTGATATGTGTACTGGCGGACACCCACGGACGTCCTGTGTGTACTGAATAGACAGCCCACGTGGGCCAAAATCACCCGAGCAGTCAACGGGAAGGGTCAGCGTGCTGAGTCCAAGGACCAACGTGCTGATATCTGTACTGATGGACAGCCACGGACGTCCTGTGTGTGCTGACGGACACACACGAACACACCCGGGCAGCCATGGACATCCTGTGTTTGCTGACGAACACACACGGACAGCCACGAACGTCCTGTGTATGCTGACGGACACACACGGACAGCCACGGACGTCCTGTGTGTGTTGACGGACACACACGGACAGCCACGGACGTCCTGTGTGTGCTGACGGACTCACACAGACGTCATGTGTGTGCTGACAGACACCCACGGACATTCTGTGTACTGAACAGACAGACCATGTGGGCCAAAATCACCCGAACAGTCCACGGGAAGGGCCAGCGTGCTGAGTCCAAGGACCAGCGTGCTGATATGTGTACTGATGGACAGCCACGAAAGTCCTGTGTGTGCTGACGGACACACACAGACACACACGGACAGCCACTGACGTCCTGTGTGTGCTGACGGACAGCTCACGTGGGCCAAAATCACCCGAACAGTCCATGGGAAGGGTCAGCGTGCTGAGTCCAAGGACCAACGTGCTGATATGTGTACTGATGGACAGCCACGGATATCCTTTGTGTGCGGACGGACACACACGGACACACACAGATAGCCACGAACGTTCTGTGTGTGCTGACGGACACACACGGACGTCCTTTTTGTGCTGACGGACACCCATGGACGTTCTGTGTATACTGAACAGACAGCCCACGTGGGCCAAAATCACCCGAACTGTCCACGGGAAGGGCCAGCGTGCTGAGTCCAAGGACCAGCGTGCTGATATGTGTACTGATGGACAGCCACAGACGTCCTGTGTGTGCTGACGGACACACACGGCCACACACGGACACACACGGACAGTCACAGACGTCCTGTATGTGCTCACTGACAGCCACAGACGTCCTGTGTGTACTGAACAGACTGCCCACATGGGCCAAAATCGTACAAACAGTCCACGGGAAGGGTCAGCGTGCTGAGTCCAAGGTCAACGTGCTGATATGTGTACTGATGGACAGCCACGAACGTCCTGTGTGTGCTGACAGAGACACACGGACACACACCGACAGCCCCGAACGTCCTGTCTGTGCTAACGGACACACACAGACGTCTTGTGTAGGCTGCCGAACACCCACGGACGTCTTGTGTGTGCTGACGGACACCCACGGACGTCCTGTGTGTACTGAACAGACAGCCCATGTGGGCCAAAATCCCCCGAACAGTCCACGGGAAGGGCCAGCGTGCTAAGACCAAGGACCAGCGTGCTAATATGTGTAGTGATGGACAGCCACGGACGTCATGTGTGTGCTGACAGACACACACGGACACACACGGACATACACGGACACACACGGACAGACACGGACGTCCTGTGTGTGCTGACGGACAGCCACAGACAGCCACAGACGTCCTGTGTGTGCTGGTGGACACCCACGGACGTCCTGTGTGTACTGAACAGACAGGCCACGTGGGCCAAAATCACCCAAACAGTCCACGGGAAGGGCTAGCGTGCTGAGTCCAAGGACCAACGTGCTGATATGTGTACTTGCGGACACCCACGGACGTCCTGTGTGTATTGAATAGACAGCCCACGTGGGCCAAAATCACCCGAGCAGTCAACGGGAAGGGTCAGCGTGCTGAGTCCAAGGACCAACGTGCTGATATGTGTACTGATGGACAGCCACGGACGTCCTGTGTGTACTGAATAGACAGCCCACGTGGGCCAAAATCACCCGAGCAGTCAACGGGAAGGGTCAGCGTGCTGAGTCCAAGGACCAACGTGCTGATATGTGTACTGATGGACAGCCACGGACGTCCTGTGTGTGCTGACGGACACACACGAACACACACGGACAGCCATGGACATCCTTTGTGTGCTGACGAACACACACAGACAGCCACGAACGTCCTGTGTATGCTGACGGACACACACGGACAGCCACGGACGTCCTGTGTGTGTTGACGGACACACGCGGACAGCCACGGATGTCCTGTGTGTGCTGACAGACACCCACGGACATTCTGTGTACTGAACAGACAGCCCATGTGGGCCAAAATTACCCGAACAGTCCACGGGAAGGGCCAGCGTGCTGAGTCCAAGGACCAGCGTGCTGATATGTGTACTGATGGACAGCCACGAAAGCCCTGTGTGTGCTGACGGACACACACGGACACACACGGACAGCCACTGACGTCCTGTGTGTGCTGACGGACAGCTTACGTGGGCCAAAATCACCCGAACAGTCTACGGGAAGGGTCAGCGTGCTGAGTCCAAGGACCAACGTGCTTATATGTGTACTGATGGACAGCCATGGACGTCCTGTGTGTGCTGACAGACACACACGGACACACACGAACTGCCACGGACATCCTGTGTGTGCTGACGGACACACACGGACAGCCACTGACAGCCACGGACGTCCTGTGTGTGCTGACGGACACACATGGACAGCCACAGACGTCCTGTGTGTGCTGACGGACACACACGGACAGCCACGGACGTCCTGTGTGTGCTGACGGACACACACAGATGTCATGTGTGTGCTTACAGACACCCACAGACGTTCTGTGTACTGAACAGACAGCCCACGTGGGCCAAAATCACCCGAACAGTCCACGGGAAGGGCCAGTATGCTGAGTCCCAGGACCAGCGTGCTGATATGTGTACTAATGGACAGCCACGAACATCATGTGTGTGCTGACGGACAAATACAGACACACACGGACACACACGGACAGCCACGGACGGCCTGTGTGTGCTGACGGACAGCCACAGACGTCCTGTGTGTACTGAATAGACATCTCACATGGGCCAAAATCACCCGAACAGTCCACGGGAAGGGTCAGCGTGCTGAGTCCAAGGCCCAACGTGCTGATATGTGTACTGATGGACAGCCACAGACGTCCTTTGTGTGCTGACGGACACACATGGACACACACAGACAGCCACGGACGTTCTGTGTGTGCTGACAGACACACACGGACGTCCTGTGTGTGCTGACGGACACCCACTGACGTCCTGTGTGTACTGAACAGACAGCCCACGTGACCCAAAATCACCCGAACAGTTCACGGGAAGGGCCAGCGTGCTGAGTCCAATGACCAGCGTGCTGATATGTGTACTGATGGACAGCCACGGACGTCCTGTGTGTGCAGACGGACACACAAGTTCACAAACGGACGTCCTGTGTGTGCTGGCGGACACCCACGGACGTCCTGCATGTACTGAACAGACAGCCCACATGGGCCAAAATCACCCGAGCAGTCCATGGGAAGGGTCAGCGTGCTGAGTTCAAGGACCAACTTTCTGATATGTGTACTGATGGACAGCCACGGACGTCATGTGTGTGCTGATGGACACACACGGAGAGGCATGGATGTCCTGTGTGTGCTGACGGACACACACAGACATCATGTGTGTGCTGACGGACACCCACGGACGTCCTGTGTGTACTGAACAGACAGCCCACGTGGGCCAAAATCACCCGAACAGTCCACAGGAAGGGCCAGCGTGCTGAGTCCAAGGACCAGCGTGCTGATATGTGTACTGATGGACAGCCACAGACGTCCTGTGTGTGCTGACGGAAACACACGGACACACACGGACAGCCACTGACGTTCTGTGTGTGCTGACGGACAGCTCACGTGGGCCAAAATCACCCGAACAGTCCACGGGAAGGGTCAGCGTGCTGAGTCCAAGGACCAACGTGCTGATATGTGTACTGATGGACAGCCACGGACATCCTTTGTGTGCTGACCGACAAACACGGACACACACAGACAGCCACGAACGTTCTGTGTGTGCTGACGGACACACACGGACGTCCTTTTTGTGCTGACGGACACCCATGGACGTTCTGTGTATACTGAACAGACAGCCCACGTGGGCCAAAATCACCCGAACTGTCCATGGGAAGGGCCAGCGTGCTGAGTCCAAGGAACAGCGTGCTGATATGTGTACTGATGGACAGCCACAGACGTCTTGTGTGTGCTGACGAACACACATGGACAGCCACAAACATCCTGTGTGTGCTGACTGACAGCCACGGACGTCCTGTGTGTACTGAACAGACTGCCCACATGGGCCAAAATCATACGAACAGTCCACGGGAAGGGTCAGCGTGCTAAGTCCAAGGCCAACGTGCTGATATGTGTACTGATGGACAGCCACAGACGTCCTGTGTGTGCTGACAGAGACACACGGACACACACAGACAGCCCCGAACGTCCTGTCTGTGCTGACGGACACACACGGACACCCTGTGTGTGCTGACGGACACCCACGGACGTCCGGTGTGTACTGAACAGACAGCCCACGTGGGCCAAAATCACCCGAACAGTCCACGGGAAGGGCCAGCGTGCTGAGACCAAGGACCAGCGTGCTGATATGTGTACTGATGGACAGCCACGGACGTCCTGTGTGTGCAGACGGACACACAAGTTCACAAACGGACGTCCTGTGTGTGCTGGCGGACACCCACGGACGTCCTGCGTGTACTGAACAGACAGCCCACATGGGCCAAAATCACCCGAGCAGTCCATGGGAAGGGTCAGCGTGCTGAGTTCAAGGACCAACTTTCTGATATGTGTACTGATGGACAGCCACGGACGTCATGTGTGTGCTGATGGACACACACGGAGAGGCATGGATGTCCTGTGTGTGCTGACGGACACACACAGACATCATGTGTGTGCTGACGGACACCCACGGACGTCCTGTGTGTACTGAACAGACAGCCCACGTGGGCCAAAATCACCCGAACAGTCCACGGGAAGGGCCAGCGTGCTGAGTCCAAGGACCAGCGTGCTGATATGTGTACTGATGGACAGCCACAGACGTCCTGTGTGTGCTGACGGAAACACACGGACACACACGGACAGCCACTGACGTTCTGTGTGTGCTGACGGACAGCTCACGTGGGCCAAAATCACCCGAACAGTCCACGGGAAGGGTCAGCGTGCTGAGTCCAAGGACCAACGTGCTGATATGTGTACTGATGGACAGCCACGGACATCCTTTGTGTGCTGACCGACACACACGGACACACACAGACAGCCACGAACGTTCTGTGTGTGCTGACGGACACACACGGACGTCCTTTTTGTGCTGACGGACACCCATGGACGTTCTGTGTATACTGAACAGACAGCCCACGTGGGCCAAAATCACCCGAACTGTCCATGGGAAGGGCCAGCGTGCTGAGTCCAAGGACCAGCGTGCTGATATGTGTACTGATGGACAGCCACAGACGTCTTGTGTGTGCTGACGGACACACACGGACAGCCACAGACGTCCTGTGTGTGCTGACTGACAGCCACGGACGTCCTGTGTGTACTGAACAGACTGCCCACATGGGCCAAAATCATACGAACAGTCCACGGGAAGGGTCAGCGTGCTGAGTCCAAGGCCAACGTGCTGATATGTGTACTGATGAACAGCCACAGACGTCCTGTGTGTGCTGACAGAGACACACGGACACACACAGACAGCCCCGAACGTCCTGTCTGTGCTGACGGACACACACGGACACCCTGTGTGTGCTGACGGACACCCACGGACGTCCGGTGTGTACTGAACAGACAGCCCACGTGGGCCAAAATCACCCAAACAGTCCACGGGAAGGGCCAGCGTGCTGAGACCAAGGACCAGCGTGCTAATATGTGTAGTGATGGACAGCCACGGACGTCATGTGTGTGCTGACAGACACACACGGACACACACGGACATACACGGACACACACGGACAGACACGGACGTCCTGTGTGTGCTGACGGACAGACACGGACAGCCACGGACGTCCTGTGTGTGCTGGTGGACACCCACGGACGTCCTCTGTGTACTGAACAGACAGGCAACGTGGGCCAAAATAACCCAAACAGCCCATGGGAAGGGCTAGCGTGCTGAGTCCAAGGACCAACGTGCTGATATGTGTACTGATGGACAGCCACGGATGTCCTGTGTGTGCTGACGGACACACACGGACAGCCGCGGATGTCCTGTGTGTGCTGATGGACAGCCACAGACAGCCAAGGACGTCCTGTGTGTACTGAACAGACAGCCCACGTGGGCTAAAATCACCCGAACAGTCCACGGGAAGAGTCAGCGTGCTGTGTCCAAGGACCAACGTGCTGATATGTGTACTGATGGACAGCCATGGACGTCCTGTGTGTGCTGACAGACACACACGCACACACACGAACAGCCACAGACGTCCTGTGTGTGCTGACGGACACACACGGGCAGCCACGGACGTCCTGTGTGTGCTGACAGACACACATGGACAGCCACAGACGTCCTGTGTGTGCTGACGGAAACACACGGACAGCCACGGACGTCCTGTGTGTGCTGACGGACACACACAGACGTCATGTGTGTGCTGACAGACACCCACGGACGTTCTGTGTACTGAACAGACAGCCCACGTGGGCCAAAATCACCCGAACAGTCCACGGGAAGGGCCAGCGTGCTGAGTCCCAGGACCAGCGTGCTGACCTGTGTGTGCTGACGGACACATACGGTCACACACGGACAGACACAGACAGCCACGGACGTCCTGTGTGTGCTGACGGACAGCCACAGACGTCCTGTGTGTACTGAACAGACATCTCACGTGGGCCAAAATCACCCGAACAGTCCACGGGAAGGGTCAGCGTGCTGAGTCCAAGGACCAATGTGCTGATATGTGTACTGATGGACAGCCACAGTTGTCCTTTGTGTGCTGACGGACACACATGGACACACACAGACAGCCACAGACGTTCTGTGTGTGCTGACAGACACACACGGACGTCCTGTGTGTGCTGACGGACACCCACTGACGTCCTGTGTGTACTGAACAGACAGCCCACGTGGCCAAAAATCACCCGAACAGTTCACGGGAAGGGCCAGCGTGCTGAGTCCAATGACCAGCGTGCTGATATGTGTACTGATGGACAGCCACAGACGTCCTGTGTGTGCAGAGGGACACACACGTTCACAAACGGACGTCCTGTGTGTGCTGGCGGACACCCACAGACGTCCTGTGTGTACTGAACAGACAGCCCACGTGATAGAACCAAAATAAGGATCACTCTTTCGGTAAGGTTGATATGAACTCAGATCCGAGAGGATTGAGAACTGATGGTATGAACGGTGACACTAAGGGTTGTGGAATAGCCCAAAGATACTACCAGACTTCGATCGTTGCCGGATGTGACGCACCGGTCCAACAAAAGAAGGATCGAAACTTCGAGATAACCTCACCAAGAAACTAAGAAGTGTTCTAAACAAAGAACAAAAAGAGAAACTCATAAAAAGGAGAAAACAATCTGATTTATTTCGTGGCTCTAAGGCCTTATTTATAGGATTACAAGTTGTAGAGATCCAAAGAAGAATGTGCTAAAAACAAGACATTGGAAATAGAAACAAAGACTTGACTAAATAAAGTCTTTGACTGAAACTTGGACTACTTCTTCATATAGCCACGACCAGGACTTTGAAAGGTTAAGAATATACTCCTGATATGGGCCAAGACATGTCCCTTTGAGGTCTGGTCGAAATCCATCTTTTCCCTTAGCCAATATTTTATCGGTTTCTCTATTTGGGCCAAACAAGCTCGTTTTTGAATCTTTTTGAAAACCATCAAGCCCAATTCTTTCTTGGACATTTAGAACATGAATAATCACCTTTGTCATGATTGAATTGGCCGTTGGTTAATCAGAAAGAAGGTTAGCCATTTCGAGCTTCTCGGGTGGTCTGAATTCGCGAGAACTAAAGATCACTTGATTTGTAAATAGCATAACTATCACATATGAACTCCGTTTGATCTGATTCTTCTTCGAGGAGCTCCGTAATTGAGTTGATAACATTCTCCAAGTGATTTCATGTGTAGAAGCCTCGTGGTTTAGAAGATATGAGTCAAACAATGAACATATATCATTACTGCTTCCAATGATCAAACCATGCATGTCTGTTTTGCCCGGTGCGCTACTCCATGGCACATCATTCCCTCCCTCTTCAAAAGGATTTGACCTCAAATCAATTTTACCTGAATCAAAATAAAATGAATCAGACAAAAATAATTTTAAAATCATGTAAATTTCAGAGAAGGAAAATTTTGGACAAAAACTTCCTTGGAGTTTTGAACTTATTTCCCTCAAGTATTTCCAGTTCCATGTTCGAAGAACATAAGTCCTTAGGCGTTCTCCAGCGCTTTCTCTCCTTGGAAACTGATCATGCTTAACCTGTTCATTCAAAATAACTCGAGAAACCACATCAAATCTGCGAAAGAAATAATCCAAGGGTTTCTCTATCCTTAAGACATCAAAATCAGGATCCAAGCCCTTAGGATAATAATCAAGGACGTGGGCAATCATTAAGCAAGTAAGCTGGTTGCCAAAAATTGATTTATCAATCTCAAAATCAGGCGAAGGTGAGAAACTGTTATGGAAAGAAAGAGACAATGCCAAATTTGAAAAATTATCATCATGAACGAAATCAAAAGAATTCTTTGGCCTAAGCAATTTTAGTTCATGCTTTTTCCTACACCAAATCTCTTTCAAAGCACAGCTCAATGAAATCAATTCATGAAAAGGTTTGAGCAAAACGTTTTTCAACCAAGTAAGAATATGTTTTCTTTTTGAAATTCTCGGTTTCAAAACATTTTCATGAAGAGTAGAGGCAATCAACTCATGATCCTTACAGTGCTTTTGGTTTAGACAGGAGAATGACCGAGGAAACACCTTTGGTTCATGGAGGATCGGTTTTGGCTCAGGTCGATTCTTTCTGGGGCATGAATCTCCTTTAGAAATCTGGTACTCGCGGATAGATGGACTGAAGAACCTCCGGTTTGGAAAATTCATAACTTCTTCATCCGTGAAGCTTTTCATGCGTTTCCAAGCCTCAGTGAATCCTTGATGAGTTGGCTTTCTTGTAAAATTGGATTCAAGACAAAAGACCGTCGGACTATTGAGATATCCTTCTTGGGCTGAACCTCTGTCGCTGGCACCAAGGTAGCCGGTTTGAACAACAAAGCTTCTCCAAATCTGAGGTTGTTGGGCACGGCCAATGCTTTCATTCAGAGGCTGAACCTGTCTTTCCTGGATACTCAAAACAAACACTAAAAGACCAGGATCAAATGTGCAAGATAAATATTTGTTCAAATCACAAATCAAGATATCTTTTCCAAGAACAAATTGCACATTTTTCAGCCTTTCAAGGTGCTCATCAAAGTAAATATTACAGACAAGAATTTTATCAAGATATGCAACAACAGTATTCATTTTCAAAATGGGCATATCCTTCCCAACATCTGAACACACAAGCTTAAGTTCAGTTTGAGAATCATTTATCAAAAGTTCAAGGCATTTCTCAAAGAATGTGTTGTAAACCAAAATATCATCAGAACTCAAGACAACACCATTATCACGAAATGATCTCAGAAAATGCCAAGTATTATCAGTTTCAAAACTCAAGAGATCAGGCTGCAAAACAGAACCACAAAATTCAAGATCACGAAAATCATTTTCAGTTTCAAGTGATTTCTGTTCCAGCAACTTCTGAATCAAAATTTCGTCCGAGGCATAAGAGAATGCAAACAATTCATCAGTGATCAGTACATGTCTAGAAGAACTCAGATCAAAGCCATTTCCTTTGCAAACAAACAAATCAAGAGATTTTTCAGCACAAAAATCAGTTTGTTGCAAATCAAGATCAAATGGCCTTCCAAGAAGATGAAAACCTTTGTTATGTTCCAAGAACTGATCAAAGTTCAAAATAATTCCAGAAGTGATGCCATTGACATTTTGAAAACGTGATTGATCAAGACATTTATCAGGTTCAAAGATTTTTAAAGAATTAATCATGTTATCAAAAACAGATTTTGAAACAAAAAAAATTTTCATCTTGTCAAGACCAAAACGAATTACATCATCAGTACTGACTTTCACAAACATGTCAGGCAGAGAATTAAGAGAAGAAGTTTCCTCACAGTGCTCTTGAAGATCCGGAGGTAAAGGGGCAGGAGTTGTGCCGGGATCAAAGCATAGATAATTCTCCATAGCAATGGATGTGATGCTTGTTGCTTCTTCATCAAAGACTGGACCAGGTTCGTCCTCCTCATCAAAGATAGGACCTAGATCATCATCCAAACATATCCTAGTGTCAAGACATGGGCACTGATGTGGAAAATCCAGTGGCTCTTCCTCAAAAACCTGTGGAGACAAAACAAGACTACTCGGAAGCTCCGGTTGCAAAACAGTTAGTTCTACAATAGCTTCTTCATTATCAAGATTAAACTCAGTTTCAAGAGAAGGAAGATCACAATCTTTTTCACAAAACATCAAGCTTTCAATTAGCTCTTCATCAGATTCATCAAAAATGGGTAGAGAATCAGAAAAATCTTTAAGTTCTTCAAAATGGTTTTCAGATTCACCTTGGGCTTTCTTACTGATGAACAAGGATGGCTCAGCTACTGGGACACGTGTAGATGTGCTCTTCTTTTGGCTCTTGCTGAAGTCCTTAAGGGCTTTGTCCACTCCCTTCACAAGGTTATCACAAATTTGTTGGACATCAATTTGAAAGGGTTGCCTTTTTGGATCAGCCACATCTCTGGTTGTTTTTCTCCTTATGGCTGGCTGTTCCTGCACACTAACAAACTCATCAAAATAATTCAAAGGATATTTAAAAGGAGTTTGAGAGTTAAAATTTCGTTGAGGCTTCTCCTTGTTACTTTTCCTTTGCAAACCAAACATCATAAACCTGAAAAATCTCAACACAAAAGTTAGTAGATAAAAACCTCACACTCTCAAGTGTTTGATCCTCACCCACACAAGTGTTTCTCTCAGATTTAGGTGATCACACACAAGTTTTTACTCAATGTTCTAAGAGAACAAATCAAAGAATCCCAATGGGTAAATCCAAGCAAACAAGGGAATTTTCTCAAGATAGAAAGATAAGAGATTTTGATTTTTGAAATCCGTTTTAACCACCTCAAAGGCTGGATTTCTCCTCAGCCAGCAGGCTTTCTCTTCCACCACCAATCCCCAAATGAAACTTTCGATTTCTATTTTTTTTTTTTTTTTTTTAATGTAGATTTTTTTTTTTTTTTTTTTTATGATATGGTGGATGGTAATGAGTGGCCCGGATTCAAGAAAGGTAGAAGAAGAAGTGTTTAAAGAAGATGGAGATATGAGAAGATGGGATGATAATAGAGTTACCGGAAGAGTTGCTCTGATACCACTTGATAGAACCAAAATAAGGATCACTCTTTCGGTAAGGTTGATATGAACTCAGATCCGAGAGGATTGAGAACTGATGGTATGAACGGTGACACTAAGGGTTGCGGAATAGCCCAAAGATACTACCAGACTTCGATCGTTGCCGGATGTGACGCACCGGTCCAACAAAAGAAGGATCGAAACTTGGAGATAACCTCACCAAGAAACTAAGAAGTGTTCTAAACAAAGAACAAAAAGAGAAACTCATAAAAAGGGGAAAACAATCTGATTTATTTCGTGGCTCTAAGGCCTTATTTATAGGATTACAAGTTGTAGAGATCCAAAGAAGAATGTGCTAAAACAGACATTGGAAATAGAAACAAAGACTTGACTAAATAAAGTCTTTGACTGAAACTTGGACTACTTCTTCATATAGCCACGACCAGGACTTTGAAAGGTTAAGAATATACTCCTGATATGGGCCAAGACATGTCCCTTTGAGGTCTGGTCGAAATCCATCTTTTCCCTTAGCCAATATTTTATCGGTTTCTCCATTTGGGCCAAACAAGCTCGTTTTTGAATCTTTTTGAAAACCATCAAGCCCAATTCTTTCTTGGACATTTAGAACATGAATAATCACCTTTGTCATGATTGAATTGGCCGTTGGTTAATCAGAAAGAAGGTTAGCCATTTCGAGCTTCTCGGGTGGTCTGAATTCGCGAGAACTAAAGATCACTTGATTTGTAAATAACATAACTATCACATATGAACTCCGTTTGATCTGATTCTTCTTCGAGGAGCTCCGTAATTGAGTTGATAACATTCTCCAAGTGATTTCATGTGTAGAAGCCTCGTGGTTTAGAAGATATGAGTCAAACAATAAACATATATCATTACTGCTTCCAATGATCAAACCATGCATGTCTGTTTTGCCCGGTGCGCTACTCCATGGCACATCACCACGTGGGCCAAAATCACCCGAGCAGTCCATGGGAAGGGTCAGCGTGCTGAGTTCAAGGACCAACTTTCTGATATGTGTACTGATGGACAGCCACGGACGTCATGTGTGTGCTGATGGACACACACGGACAGTCATGGATGTCCTGTGTGTGCTGACGGACACACACAGACATCATGTGTGTGCTGACGGACAGCTCACGTGGGCCAAAAACACCCGAACAGTCTACGGGAAGGGTCAGCGTGCTGAGTCCAAGGACCAACGTGCTTATATGTGTACTGATGGACAGCCATGGACGTCCTGTGTGTGCTGACAGACACACACGGACACACACGAACTGCCACGGACATCCTGTGTGTGCTGACGGACACACACGGACAGCCACTGACAGCCACAGACGTCCTGTGTGTGCTGACGGACACACATGGACAGCCACAGACGTCCTGTGTGTGCTGACGGACACACACGGACAGCCACGGACGTCCTGTGTGTGCTGACGGACACACAGATGTCATGTGTGTGCTTACAGACACCCACAGACGTTCTGTGTACTGAACAGACAGCCCACGTGGGCCAAAATCACCCGAACAGTCCACGGGAAAGGCCAGCATGCTGAGTCCCAGGACCAGCGTGCTGATATGTGTACTAATGGACAGCCACGAACGTCATGTGTGTGCTGACGGACAAAAACAGACACACACGGACACACACGGACAGCCACGGACGGCCTGTGTGTGCTGACGGACAGCCACAGACGTCCTGTGTGTACTGAATCGACATCTCACATGGGCCAAAATCACCCGAACAGTCCACGGGAAGGGTCAGCGTGCTGAGTCCAAGGCCCAACGTGCTGATATGTGTACTGATGGACAGCCACAGACGTCCTTTGTGTGCTGACGGACACACATGGACACACACAGACAGCCACGGACGTTCTGTGTGTGCTGACAGACACACACGGACGTCCTGTGTGTGCTGACGGACACCCACTGACGTCCTGTGTGTACTGAACAGACAGCCCACGTGGCCCAAAATCACCCGAACAGTTCACGGGAAGGGCCAGCGTGCTGAGTCCAATGACCAGCGTGCTGATATGTGTACTGATGGACAGCCACGGACGTCCTGTGTGTGCAGACGGACACACAAGTTCACAAACGGACGTCCTGTGTGTGCTGGCGGACACCCACGGACGTCCTGCGTGTACTGAACAGACAGCCCACGTGGGCCAAAATCACCCGAGCAGTCCATGGGAAGGGTCAGCGTGCTGAGTTCAAGGACCAACTTTCTGATATGTGTACTGATGGACAGCCACTGACGTCATGTGTGTGCTGATGGACACACACGGAGAGGCATGGATGTCCTGTGTGTGCTGACGGACACACACAGACATCATGTGTGTGCTGACGGACACCCACGGACGTCCTGTGTGTACTGAACAGACAGCCCACGTGGGCCAAAATCACCCGAACAGTCCACAGGAAGGCCAGCGTGCTGAGTCCAAGGACCAGCGTGCTGATATGTGTACTGATGGACAGCCACAGACGTCCTGTGTGTGCTGACGGAAACACACGGACACACACGGACAGCCACTGACGTTCTGTGTGTACTGACGGACAGCTCACGTGGGCCAAAATCACCCGAACAGTCCACGGGAAGGGTCAGCGTGCTGAGTCCAAGGACCAACGTGCTGATATGTGTACTGATGGACAGCCACGGACATCCTTTGTGTGCTGACCGACACACACGGACACACACAGACAGCCACGAACGTTCTGTGTGTGCTGACGGACACACACGGATGTCCTTTTTGTGCTGACAGACACCCATGGACGTTCTGTGTATACTGAACAGACAGCCCACATGGGCCAAAATCACCCGAACTGTCCATGGGAAGGGCCAGCGTGCTGAGTCCAAGGACCTGCGTGCTGATATGTGTACTGATGGACAGCCACAGACGTCTTGTGTGTGCTGACGGACACACACGGACAGCCACAGACGTCCTGTGTGTGCTGACTGACAGCCACAGACGTCCTGTGTGTACTGAACAGACTGCCCACATGGGCCAAAATCATACGAACAGTCCACGGGAAGGGTCAGCGTGCTGAGTCCAAGGACAACGTGCTGATATGTGTACTGATGGACAGCCACGGACGTCCTGTGTGTGCTGACAGAGACACACGGACACACACAGACAGCCCCGAACGTCCTGTCTGTGCTGACGGACACACACGGACACCCTGTGTGTGCTGACGGACACCCACGGACGTCCGGTGTGTACTGAGCAGACAGCCCACGTGGGCCAAAATCACCCGAACAGTCCACGGGAAGGGCCAGCGTGCTGAGACCAAGGACCAGCGTGCTAATATGTGTAGTGATGCACAGCCACGGACGTCATGTGTGTGCTGACAGACACACACGGACACACACGGACATACACGGACACACACGGACAGACACGGACGTCCTGTGTGTGCTGACGGACAGACACGGACAGCCACGGACGTCATGTGTGTGCTGGTGGACACCCACGGACGTCCTCTGTGTACTGAACAGACAGGCAACGTGGGCCAAAATAACCCAAACAGCCCATGGGAAGGGCTAGCGTGCTGAGTCCAAGGACCAACGTGCTGATATGTGTACTGATGGACAGCCACAGATGTCCTGTGTGTGCTGACGGACACACACGGACAGCCACAGACGTCCTGTGTGTGCTGATGGACAGCCACAGACAGCGAAGGACGTCCTGTGTGTACTGAACAGACAGCCCACGTGGGCTAAAATCACCCGAACAGTCCACGGGAAGAGTCAGCGTGCTGTGTCCAAGGACCAACGTGCTGATATGTGTACTGATGGACAGCCATGGACGTCCTGTGTGTGCTGACAGACACACACGGACACACACGAACAGCCACAGACGTCCTGTGTGTGCTGACGGACACACACGGGCAGCCACGGACGTCCTGTGTGTGCTGACAGACACACATGGACAGCCACAGACGTCCTGTGTGTGCTGACGGAAACACACGGACAGCCACGGACGTCCTGTGTGTGCTGACGGACACACACAGACGTCATGTGTGTGCTGACAGACACCCACGGACGTTCTGTGTACTGAACAGACAGCCCACGTGGGCCAAAATCACCCGAACAGTCCAAGGGAAGGGCCAGCGTGCTGAGTCCCAGGACCAGCGTGCTGACCTGTGTGTGCTGACGGACACATACGGTCACACACGGACAGACACAGACAGCCACAGACGTCCTGTGTGTACTGAACAGACATCTCACGTGGGCCAAAATCACCCGAACAGTCCACGGGAAGGGTCAGCGTGCGGAGTCCAAGGACCAATGTGCTGATATGTGTACTGATGGACAGCCACAGTTGTCCTTTGTGTGCTGACGGACACACATGGACACACACAGACAGCCACAGACGTTCTGTGTGTGCTGACAGACACACACGGACGTCCTGTGTGTGCTGACGGACACCCACTGACGTCCTGTGTGTACTGAACAGACAGCCCACGTGGCCAAAAATCACCCGAACAGTTCACGGGAAGGGCCAGCGTGCTGAGTCCAATGACCAGCGTGCTGATATGTGTACTGATGGACAGCCACAGACGTCCTGTGTGTGCAGACGGACACACACGTTCACAAACGGACGTCCTGTGTGTGCTGGCGGACACCCACTGTAATAACCCTCACGAGCCAGTTAATTTTTGGTCGAGAAAAAATCCGCTCGACCAGTTTGGAGTTGGTCGATCAGATTTAAAAATAAAGTCGACCCGGTGAATTAATACCTCGACGGGACTGTCTTGTGGTCGAAAGGCCTCTCATTGATAGTTCTGGTCGAGTGTTAATTATTATTGTCGATTTTTATTCATGCTGGGCGAGTTTATTCAGAGCAGGGTGAGATTCGAATGATGAAAAATTTTAGTCGAAACAGTCCAAAAAATATCGACAAAACTCTTAAAATTATTTTGTGAACAGTCACATGCTTTGTACCTTCTAGCCTACTTGCTTACTCAGTAATTAGGTTACATGACCTGCACCTACTTGCTTGCCTGCTTGCTCATTAATTCAGTCACATGATTGTCACCAGCAGCTTGCAGCTTTCTTCTTGGGAGGGAAAGGACAGCAGCTTGCTGTTGGAAGTGCTGAAGCTACTCACCACATGTCCTTTCTTAGCCTTGCTTTGTGCTGAGTGAAACCCTCACCTGAAGCAACTTCTTATGTTATAAAACACCATCTTCTCTCCTCTGGACGTTCATAACCTGCAAGAAAAACCAGAGAAAAATTCAGAGAGAAAGAGAGAAAGAAGAGAGAAAAATTTGTGAGAAAAACTAGTTGAAAAATTCAGAAAAAAATTCAGAGAAGAGAATTGAGCATGGACAAACCTTTCTCACCATCCTGTGACTTTATCCAGTGTGTTCTGGTGTGGTTAAGAGCTGAAGGTTTGGTGTCCAAGAGTTTAGAATCACCCATGTTCTTCAGCCTTTGATTTTGATCGGTAAGATGGTTGTGGATCAGTTTCTGTGAGAAGTTTTGTTGGTTTGCCTACACTGGAGATAAATTCTGAATAAATCCAACCATGGATTCTTGTGGTGTTGATCAGGTTAATTCGTGGTTAGCTTGAAGAGAGACAACCAGTCAAGTTTAATTAGTTGAGTAAAGCCGGTAAGCTTCAGCTTCTTGATTCAGCCATGTTTTGATGAGAACCAATTGCTGTATGTTGGTTAACCTGTCAGGATCAGTTGTCTATGGTCATGTTCTCTTCAGTCTTGGTTGGTTTATGATTTAATCAGTCTCATAGAACCAGTAGACGAACTGATAAGAATTATGGGAATTAAACCGAACTGATTTGATCTTGTTTAGAACCGAATTGAGCTGAATATGTTCTGATCTGATCTGAGCCAAGCTGTCTATGGTCTGAAATTTTCTTGAACTGATGTCGTCTGAGTATAACCGAGTTAAGCTGTTGGGAACTGATTAGAACCGGAGTTAGCTGAGCATGAACTAAGCTGATATGAACCGAGTTAAATTGTTAAAGCTTGAACCGAGCTGAACATGGTATCAATCTGTCTTGAACCGAACTGATATGAGAGAACTGAACTGAAATGTTATGAACTGAGTTGAGTTTCTTCTTGAACCAGACCAGTGAACCGTATGTTCCAACTGTTATGTTTTGAATTCAGATGGCCAAGGAGAGTATTCGGATCAGCCGGATCCTTGTGATGGTTCTGAACCAAGAGTGATCCAGAAGTGAAGTGTGATTAGCTTGAGCTCGAGTCTAGTCTTCCTTAGCCAATCTCATGGATTTAAAGGTGAGTCTAGATAGATGATGATATGAATTATGAATGAGTATGCATGATTGCATATTGAATATGGTTGATTAATTGAGAATTAATCATGAATTAATTAAGGGATAATCATTGATTAATTAAGGATTAATCATGGATTAATTAAGGAGTAATTATGGTTGATTGATTAAGTATTATCCCTTGATCTATATTTATATATGAAGTATTTATCTAGTTTAAATACTTAAGAATTAATAAGAATAATTCTTTGAGGTTATCCCGAGCCTTAGTACTTGTTCTCAAGTACTAATCTATAAGTATTCTATTAATAAGTGTGAATCATGTGAAGTCTTATTGTATACTCACTCTCCCGAAAGTCCCGCATTGCCGTGAATTGGTCCTGCGATATGGATCAAGGTCATGAAGACACGATGATGGGGTCGCACCCTGGAGGCCGTGTAACTGCATGCAGCGTTGGATGTTCTATCTTGGAATATCTGATGGAGATGATGGTTATATTTATTCCCTGTTAGGCTCGGTTAGCCTTGGTGGTTTTCCGGGTTTAGCATATATATATATATTAAGAGTATGAGTGATTGGCGGGTATCGTGGAGGTGATGTTTAAGATAGATTCACATGGATGGATTGAGAGG
Organism: Brassica rapa; assembly: GCF_000309985.2. NCBI lineage: Eukaryota > Viridiplantae > Streptophyta > Magnoliopsida > Brassicales > Brassicaceae > Brassica > Brassica rapa. Next base: position 36,746 of record NW_022610914.1, read on the forward strand.
CCTTATAATTATATTCACTATGGAATATAATTCAACTGCATTCAAATGGTGTCGCTGCTCGGGATACTATTGATATGTGTTTGGGAGTGGGATTAGACTCACTGAGTAAACTAGTTACTCATGACTCATTTGATATGCAGGTAACCAGTAGGTGGCAGACCTTTACTCTAGGACGGGAAGGAACGACATTAGCCAGCGGTAGTTTCATTATCCTTGCAAAGGCGTTTTGATATTTCTTATGTATAAGATTTGTTGACCGAAAACCTCGAGGTTAATTTATAACAAATTTTGAAACATGCTTTTAAATGATATATAAAAAATGTTTTTAAAGTACGGGTTCCATATGATATTAGTCCTTGTCCGGACGAACTAACTATCGGGTATTGCTTTTTCGGGTTGAAAAGCCTAGAGTGATATCTGATAGGAGCGTTGGTTTTCTTTGGTTGTTAGTCTAAGGTGATCGGAAGTATTCTGAGAACCTCGGATCGACCATCGAGGAACATCGACCGTGTCATTTCCGGTCATCTATGATCGGGGGTGTCACAAAGGTGGTATCAGAGCATGGTTATACGATGCTAGAATGGGACTTGTTTCAAATGTTTTTTGAGTCAAAATGAGTCGCAAGGATAACTAGGATATGCTGGCTTGTTCCTTTATTTTAGGATAGATAGTCATGGGTAGTTACCTAACCGTGATCTTTCATAGCAGAAGCACCAAGACAAGGTTGAACGTGTGGACCGTGCTTACCGATGTTACTATCATTATGCTCGAGTTTGCTACCCTCATGGTCGGGTTCACTACCATCTTGCTAGAGGTCGGGTTCACTACCATCTTGCTAGAAGTCAGTAACCTCATGCCTTTCTGCCGTTCTTTTGAGTTCTAGTGGAGGATGCCAATTCTTTAGAGAGATATATGGGACAGAGTTGATACATCGAATACATCTCCGGACTCTTGTGTTATCAATGTCAAGCTTATGCTGAGACGTATAAACACCAGAGCCGTACAAGCCAAATTGTTATGTATTTGTTTCAAGCTTAGCATTAGACGAAGAGATGGTTTGATTGCATTACAAGATGATGGAAGCACCGGAAGCATTTTGTTTACAATGAGACATCATGAAGCTTATGATGCACAGAAGAAGAAGTTGGGACCATAAGATACCGAAGAAGGACTAAACCGTTCGAGGTATACTTTGGCTTGAGGCAGATTTGGGAGTCAACACTCAAAGCAGAATATTGACGTGGCCGTTGTTCAGAGAATTACAAGAAGGATTTGGCAGTAAGCGATTTGGAGATGAATGCTATGAGTTGTTGGTCAAGAGTCAAGAATTACTTCAAGGAGTTGAGATCGAGTTGGACAGATTTCAAGAGTTTAAGAAGTAGTATTTCTACACAAGGTATGAGATTGATTGAAGATTCAGTTTATGGAGTTGGTACAATTAGATGTTTCCGTCAAAAGGATGAGTCGAGGATCATTAGGAATTTCTTCGTGGACTAAGCCAAGAATTTTGGAGTGGATAAAAGACCATGGAGTTTCAAAGGTTCGAGGAGATGTTAGAATATGACGTGAATTTTAAAGAAGCTATTATTGCTGAAGAAGTTAACCAAGTCATGCAGACCGTTTATTTTTCAACCGGTGCAGATTAAAGGTCAGTTTCAAGCAGTGAGTTAAGTAAGTCGTTGGGGATGATTTTTGGTGTACATTTCATCAGATCAAGATCGAGGACCTTGAGCCGTTATGGTTGTGACTCGAAAAGACATAATGGTCGTGATTGTCAAAGTTTGGGAAATCCTGGAATGTTTGCATCATTCGCGCTTTGGTGGTTCTTGTGAAGAGTTAGGATTTTAGGTGACCTTACCTCATGAAGTTACCCGATCTATATTACCTATACCTAAGATAACACTTGTTGAACTTGTCCGCTTTTCCTTACCGTTAGTCCACATTCAAGTGTTAGGCTATTTGGGTAGAGCCTACACTTTATAGTTGACTGGACCGTCAAAACCCCTGAAAGGTCTAATCACAGGTTTGCTTCTTATCCCATTGCGTGTTGTGTGCATTTTAAAAATGTATGAATCATTAAATAAATAAGTGAAGGAGTGATCAAGGTGTCGTATGAGACCTTGTCTATGGACGGAATTTTCCGCCCATATTGTGTTTGATGCGGGAACAACACATAGATGTAGTTCTCGGGTAGTTTCATTGTTTTAGGAAGGATTCACTTTAGTGAATTCAAGTACATTGTTCTTATTCGTGGAAGTACTGGCTGCCATTTAGACTTATGGTATGCCTTCGTATCCCATCCCCATTCCTTAGTACTTCTATTAGAGCGGTTTGTTTCTATCTAGAGTGAGATTGGCTATCTAGTTATCGAGCTCAATTAGGATGTTGTTGAGGAAGGAAGTCTTTGAGAGAAGACCAGTTACCGTTGGCCTGCAGTCGTATTCTACTAAGTGTTGGAGCCTCGCTCATATCAGTCTGGAGAGAATAGATAACCTTCAAGATTGCAAGTAGAAAATAAAGATGGCTTATTCATTCGTATTTGAGGGGACTCAGTTGAAGGATGAGAATCTAGGATTCATAGAAGGAACTGGGTGAAGAGAATTTCGAAGAATAGTATGAGGACTGTGTCATGTACAAGTTCATAAAGTGGAGATGTGGGAGAAGGAAACCAAATTCAACCCTAAAATTAAGCAGATGTGAAGTAAATCCCAAGGAAGATTGAAGAGTGCAAGGAAAAAGGTATAACCATAAGGCATATGGGAATGCTCAAGTTGTTAAGAGACCAGAAGATGTATTAACAGAGAAAGTGTGAAGTCATCATATAAGAGTACTTCGTTGGTAAATCAAGTTTGGTATAGGCGGACTTGTTGATTCCTCAGTTACTAGACAGAAGAAGGAAATCAGAAAGTAATAGAACAAGAATTGGATATGCGAAACTTCAGTGAGATTGAGTCGTTCAGAAGTTTTGAAGATTTTGAAGAGTATCTCAGATAGATAAGAAGGGTATGGAATACTGTAAGGGAAATCATTCATGGAATAAGTGTGTGTGTGTTGTATTTGAGAGTGGCACCCTTGGTCTGAATCATGTTAGCGTGATTAATCGTGCATGTTCTTGTTTGATTGTTGCACGGTTAATCAAGTTGACATTGACCAGACTGAAGATGTTACCTTCACGTATGGCACATCACCTGACGTTCCATATTTCCATGTTATTGAACTGGAGGAAACCAGATAGAAAGGTTTCAGAAGTAATGGTATTTAGAGATTCAACGATGTCAAGGAAGTATGTAGACCACAGTATATGAAAGTTATGTGCGATGAAGAATTGGTTATCGTGAAAACTGTTTGCTCACAAAGAAAGAATTGTTTTAGAAAAGTTGGGGAAGTCCGCAAATCTTTATTTGGTATGTACCGAGTTGTTCAGAGTTGAAATGGTTATCTGTTGACCGAAACTTCTTTAGTTATGCTATTGGTGAGCCGATTTTGCGTAATCTTATATCAGACCCCAGTATGATAGAACTGCTGAGACCAGAAAACTTGTCACCCTATTTAGCCTATCCTAAAGGTCCTTTGCGGATAGGTGGCACCATATCAGAAGATTGGAGAAAAGGAAAAATTTGTAAAAGTTCAAGTATTTGGGGAACTATCCAGTTGTTTTGACACGGGCAGATGAGGATAAGTTCAGAGTTGGTTATATTAAACTTCTTGCAGAGACTCCAGAGTTCAGTAAAAGTCTGTACAGCTATGTTCTGAGAATTCGGGACGAATTCTTTTAAGGGGGGAAGAATGTAATAACCCTCACGAGCCAGTAATTTTTGGTCGAGAAAAAATCCGCTCGACCAGTTTGGAGTTGGTCGATCAGATTTAAAAATAAAGTCGACCCGGTGAATTAATACCTCGACAGGACTGTCTTGTGGTCGAAAGGCCTCTCATTGATAGTTCTGGTCGAGTGTTAATTATTATTGTCGATTTTTATTCATGCTGGGCGAGTTTATTCAGAGCAGGTGAGATTCGAATGATGAAAAATATTTAGTCGAAACAGTCCAAAAAATATCGACAAAACTCTTAAAATTATTTTGTGAACAGTCACATGCTTTGTACCTTCTAGCCTACTTGCTTACTCAGTAATTAGGTTACATGACCTGCACCTACTTGCTTGCCTGCTTGCTCATTAATTCAGTCACATGATTGTCACCAGCAGCTTGCAGCTTTCTTCTTGGGAGGGAAAGGACAGCAGCTTGCTGTTGGAAGTGCTGAAGCTACTCACCACATGTCCTTCTTGCCTTGCTTGTGCTGAGTGAAACCCTCACCTGAAGCAACTTCTTATGTTATAAAACACCATCTGCTCTCCTCTGGACGTTCATAACCTGCAAGAAAAACCAGAGAAAAATCAGAGAGAAAGAGAGAAAGAAGAGAGAAAAATTTGTGAGAAAAACTAGTTGAAAAATTCAGAAAAAAATTCAGAGAAGAGAATTGAGCATGGACAACCCTTTCTCACCATCCTGTGACTTTATCCAGTGTGTTCTGGTGTGGTTAAGAGCTGAAGGTTTGGTGTCCAAGAGTTTAGAATCACCATGTTCTTCAGCCTTTGATTTTGATCGGTAAGATGGTTGTGGATCAGTTTCTGTGAGAAGTTTTGTTGGTTTGCCTACACTGGAGATAAATTCTGAATAAATCCAACCATGGATTCTTGTGGTGTTGATCAGGTTAATTCGTGGTTAGCTTGAAGAGAGACAACCAGTCAAGTTTAATTAGTTGAGTAAAGCCGGTAAGCTTCAGCTTCTTGATTCAGCCATGTTTTGATGAGAACCAATTGCTGTATGTTGGTTAACCTGTCAGGATCAGTTGTCTATGGTCTTGTTCTCTTCAGTCTTGGTTGGTTTATGATTTAATCAGTCTCATAGAACCAGTAGACGAACTGATAAGAATTATGGGAATTAAAACCGAACTGATTTGATCTTGTTTAGAACCGAATTGAGCTGAATATGTTCTGATCTGATCTGAGCCAAGCTGTCTATGGTCTGAAATTTCTTGAACTGATGTCGTCTGAGTATAACCGAGTTAAGCTGTTGGGAACTGATTAGAACCGGAGTTAGCTGAGCATGAACTAAGCTGATATGAACCGAGTTAAATTGTTAAAGCTTGAACCGAGCTGAACATGGTATCAATCTGTCTTGAACCGAACTGATATGAGAGAACTGAACTGAAATGTTATGAACTGAGTTGAGTTTCTTCTTGAACCAGACCAGTGAACCGTATGTTCCAACTGTTATGTTTTGAATTCAGATGGCCAAGGAGAGTATTCGGATCAGCCGGATCCTTGTGATGGTTCTGAACCAAGAGTGATCCAGAAGTGAAGTGTGATTAGCTTGAGCTCGAGTCTAGTCTTCCTTAGCCAATCTCATGGATTTAAAGGTGAGTCTAGATAGATGATGATATGAATTATGAATGAGTATGCATGATTGCATATTGAATATGGTTGATTTATTGAGAATTAATCATGAATAATTAAGGGATAATCATTGATTAATAAGGATTAATCATGGATTAATTAAGGAGTAATTATGGTTGATTGATTAAGTATTATCCCTTGATCTATATTTATATATGAAGTATTTATCTAGTTTAAATACTTAAGAATTAATAAGAATAATTCTTTGAGGTTATCCCGAGCCTTAGTACTTGTTCTCAAGTACTAATCTATAAGTATTCTATTAATAAGTGTGAATCAGTGAAGTCTTATTGTATACTCACTCTCCCGAAAGTCCCGCATTGCCGTGAATTGGTCCTGCGATATGGATCAAGGTCATGAAGACACGATGATGGGGTCGCACCCTGGAGGCCGTGTAACTGCATGCAGCGTTGGATGTTCTATCTTGGAATATCTGATGGAGATGATGGTTTATATTTATTCCCTGTTAGGCTCGGTTAGCCTTGGTGGTTTTCCGGGTTTAGCATATATATATTATATTAAGAGTATGAGTGATTGGCGGGTATCGTGGAGGTGATGTTTAAGATAGATTCACATGGATGGATTGAGAGGCCTTATAATTATATTCACTATGGAATATAATTCAACTGCATTCAAATGGTGTCGCTTGCTCGGGATACTATTGATATGTGTTTGGGAGGGGATTAGACTCACTGAGTAAACTAGTTACTCATGACTCATTTGATATGCAGGTAACCAGTAGGTGGCAGACCTTTACTCAAGGACGGGAAGGAACGACATTAGCCAGCGGTAGGTAGTTCATTATCCTTGCAAAGGCGTTTTGATATTTCTTATGTATAAGATTTGTTGACCGAAAACCTCGAGGTTAATTTATAACAAATTTTGAAACATGCTTTTAAATGATATATAAAAAATGTTTTTTAAAGTACGGGTTCCATATGATATTAGTCCTTGTCCGGAAAACTAACTATCGGGGGTATTGCTTTTTCGGGTTGAAAAGCCTAGAGTGATATCTGATAGGAGCGTTGGTTTCTTTGGTTGTTAGTCTAGGTGATCGGAAGTATTCTGAGAACCTGATCGACCATCGAGGAACATCGACCGTGTCATTTCCGGTCATCTATGATCGGGGGTGTCACACCCACAGACGTCCTGTGTGTACTGAACAGACAGCCCACGTGGGCCAAAATCACCCGAGCAGTCCATGGGAAGGGTCAGCGTGCTGTTCAAGGACCAACTTTCTGATATGTGTACTGATGGACAGCCACGGACGTCATGTGTGTGCTGATGGACACACACGGACAGTCATGGATGTCCTGTGTGTGCTGACGGACACACACAGACACTTCATGTGTGTGCTGACGGACACCCACGGACGTCCTGTGTGTACTGAATAGACAGCCACGGGGCCAAAATCACCCGAACAGTCCACGGGAAGGGCCAGCGTGCTGATTCCAAGGACCAGTGTGGTGGTGATATGTGTACTGATGGACGCCACGGACGTCATGTGTGTGTTGACGGACACACACGAACACACACGGACAGCCACAGACGTCATGTGTGTGCTGACGGGACACACACAGACAGCCCCGAACGTCCTGTCTGTGCTGACGGAGACACAGGACCTCCTGTGTGTGCTGACGGACACCCACAGACGTCCTGTGTGTACTGAACAGACAGCCCACGTGGGCCCAAATAACCCGAACAGTCCACGGGAAGGGCCAGCATGCTGAGGACCAAGGACCAGCGTGCTAATATTGTGTAGTGAGGACAGACACGAACGTCAATGTGTGTGCTGACAGACACACACGGGACACACACGGACATACACGGACACACACGGACAGACACAGACGTCCTGTGTGTGCTGACGGACAGCCACGGACGTCCTGTGTGTGCTGGTGGACCCCCACGGACGTCCTGTATGTACTGAACAGACAGGCCACGTGGGCAAAAATCACCCAAACAGTCCACGGGAAGGGGCTTAGCGTGCTGAGTCCAAGGACCAACGTGCTGATATTGACTGATGGCTAGCCCGGATGTCCTGTGTGTGCTGACGACACACAGGACACCACGGACGTCCTGTGTGTGCTGACGGACACCACAGGACAGCCAAGGACGTCCTGTGTGTACTGAACAGGACAGCCCACGTGGGCTTAAATCACCCGAACAGTCCACGGGAAGAGTCAGCGTGCTGAGTCCAAGGACCAACGTGCTGATATGTTGTACTGACGGACAGCCATGGACGTCCTGTGGTGTCTGACGGACACACACGGACAACACACGAACTGCCACGGACGTCCTGTGTGTGCTGACGGACACACACGGACAGCCACAGACGTCCTGTGTGTGCTGAACGGACCACACATGGACAGCCACCAACGTCCCGTGTGTGCTGACGGACACACACGGACAGCCAGGACGTCCTGTGTGTGCTGACGGACACACACAGACGTCATGTGTGTGCTGACAGACACCCACAGACGTTCTGTGTACTGAACAGACAGCCCACGTGGGCCAAAATCACCCGAACAGTCCACGGGAAGGGCCAGCGTGCTGATATGTGTACTGATGGACAGCCACGAACGTCCTGTGTGTGCTGACGGACACACACGGACACACGGACAGCCACGGACGTCCTTGTGTGCTGACGGACAGCCACGGACGTCCTTGTGTGTACTGAACAGACATCTCACGTGGGCCAAAATCACCGAACAGTCCAAGGGAAGGGTCAGCGTGCTGAGTC